>NC_065526.1:40797662-40802543 GCF_006386435.1 Epinephelus moara
GGCCCTATTAATAATAATAATAATAATAATAAAAAATCCTTGCATTTCAATAGGGTGCTCGCACCGCTAGGTGCTCGGGCCCTATTAATAATAATAATAATAATAATAAAAAATCCTTGCATTTCAATAGGGTGCTCGCACCGCTAGGTGCTCGGGCCCTATTAATAATAATAATAATAATAATAAAAAATCCTTGCATTTCAATAGGGTCCTCGCACAGCTAGGTGCTCGGGCCCTAATTATTTACAAATTACTGCGTATAGGGTCTGTTTTTACAACCTTTGCTGAGGGTAAAACTAAACTAAAAGAATACATTTTTGCTCAGATTCCTCTGTAATAACAGAGTCACCAGGGTTACATGTTGAGTCATGAGGTACTACTAGCTCTGTTTAAGTTTCTCCCTCTTTTTCCTCCAACTCAACACGAGGTCTTGTACTTGGTTTGAAACCTATGCCCTGTATAGGTGTTGATGACAACCAAAAGTATGGGGTGCCGTTTGTAAAGTGGCTCACGCTGAAAATAACATCAACATTTCGCCACATTTAGCTTCAAACAATGTTTAAAAAAGTATTGTGAATTTTTTAACGTCACCTTTTACCACATTTACAGCAATATTTGTTAACTTAGAAATATATTAAATAGTTAAATCTAAATATTAAATGTGGCACCTAAATGTTAAATGTTAAATGTAAATATTAAATCTAAATATTAAATATAAATCTAAATGCTAAATCTAAATATTAAATATAAATATAAATATAAATATTAAATCTAAATCTAAATGTGAAATCTAAATGCTAAATATACATCTAAATCTAAATGTTAAATCTAAATGCTAAATATAAATCTAAATGTTAAATCTAAATATAAATATAAATGTTAAATCTAAATGCTAAATATAAATCTAAATGTTAAACAACAAGGTGATTCCCTCCGAAGGGACACTAACAACTCAAAGTACACATCAAAAAAAATTTCTCCAAACACGTTTCTTGTTATTTTAGGTAGTTATTATCACGCTAATGTATGTTCAAGTGTCCATTTCCCCCGATAAGTTGGTTTTAATTCATTATTTGATTCTATAAACACAGTATGACCATCTTGAGCTTTTATTTTGGTACTTCCGGTGACCGGCAGTGTGAATTTGCATATTAGCTAATGCATATTAGCTAAATATTTAGTTTCAACCAGAACATTTAGATTTAACATTTAACATTTAGATTTATATTTAGCATTTCGATTTAACATTTAGATTTAGATTTAGATTTAACATTTAGATTTAGATTTATATTTAGCATTTAGATTTAATATTTAGATTTAGATTTATATTTAGCATTTAGATTCAACATTTAGATTTAGATTTATATTTAGCATTTAGATTTAACATTTATATTTATATTCATATTTAATATTTAGATTTAGTATTTAGATTTAGATTTAATATTTAGATTTAACATTTAACATTTAGGTGCCACATTTAATATTTAGATTTAACTATTTAATATATTTCTAAGTTAACAAATATTGCTGTAAATGTGGTAAGAGGTGACGTTAAAAAATTCACAACACTTTTTTGAAGCTAAAAGTGGCAAAATGTTGATGTTATTTTCAGCGTGAGCCACTTTACAAACGGCACCCCATACAAAAGTCCAAATGAGAAAAAATATGTGTATGTATGTGTGTTTATATACACACACACCCACATACATATATATATATAATTCTATTTTTTTCCTGCACTAACATCATAACAAAGTCAAAAGCATGCGATAATGTGATGCAGAAATCTATCTATCTATCTATCTATCTATCTATATCTATATCTATATATATATATATATATATACATACATATATATATATATATATATATATATTTATAATTTTAAATTTTATTATATTATATATCGGGCGGCACGGTGGTGTGGTGGTTAGCACTCTCGCCTCACAGCAAGAGGGTTGCTGTGAGGCGGGTCCCACGCCCGGGGTTCGATCCCGGGCGTGGGAGCCCTTCTGTGCGGAGTTTGCATGTTCTCCCCGTGTCAGCGTGGGTTCTCTCCGGGCACTCCGGCTTCCTCCCACAGTCCAAAGACATGCAGATTGGGGACTAGGTTAATTGATAACTCTAAACTGTCTGTAGGTGTGAATGTGAGTGTGAATGGTTGTTTGTCTCTATGTGTCAGCCCTGCGATAGTCTGGCGACCTGTCCAGGGTGTACCCTGCCTCTCGCCCGATGTCAGCTGGGATAGGCTCCAGCCCCCCCACGACCCTCAAGAGGATGAAGCGGTTAGAAGATAAATGAATGAATGAATATTATCTATTATATTCTGAAGCTTTCAGGAAACATCATTTCTGTACTGTAAAATATTTCCAAGTACTGCATCTCAAACACAAAAACACATATAATTTCTGTGTTCCATACCTTTGCTTCTCGGGCTGCTCCTCTGTCCTGCTTCCTCTCTGCTGATGTGATTCACTATGTGCAGGTAACATTAGTGCTGGTAGAGAGAGGAGGGGCTAAGTTTAAAAGTATCTGCCCAATTTTATGATAAGTGTCAAACTAAGATAGTCTACATACAGACAGCTGTCATTTTAGCTTATTAGTAACAATTCGCTACCAGCCAAACTAGCATGCTGTCTAAATCAGCGTGTAAGACATAAAACGTATGATAAAAGCCGGTTCACAATCAAACTCCGAGTACAGCCACACATTTTGACAAATAAATGCAGGTCTGATTGTTGCCTCTCGGCTAATTGCTCGAGCTAGTGGCAGTTGGTCTGCACAGATCGGGCATCACAGATAGACATGTTGAAACTTTTGTCAATATGGACATGCTGCACATTGTTTGCTCTGTTAGAATCTCTGCAATTTAATGTTCAATCATCTTACTGAGACTAGCAGTGTAACTTACTAGACGCCATGTAGCAAAAGCAATTTAACACAATAGCTTTGGTTAGCCATTTATCCAAGGCCTACAGCTAAGCTTTGGGTGTACAGCCTAACCCTAGCTCCAACAGCCATCTACTCCACACTTCAACACTTGGCAGCTGCCTAGTTTGTTTTTACACAACAAATTCACAACTCATAAAGCAGTGTTACCCCAGTTTTACCAGCATGTGAAATGTGAAACAAGAGGAAGCAACACACTGGACCATGTATACACGACCATCAAAAACGCATACAAAGCATGCCTGACTATCATGCTGACACCTGCATACAGGCCTAAAGTGAAACAGGAGCTGCCAACACTTAAGAACATCAGAGTGTGGCCTCAGGAGGCTATTCCATCCCTGCAAGACTGTTTTGAGTGCACACAGTGGAGCATTTTCAGGGATGCAGCTACATCAGGGGACTGTGTAGACCTTCAGGAATACACAGAGGCTGTCATTGGATTTATAATCAAATGCATGGATGATGTGACTGTGATCAAATCTGTCAAGTCACGTGCTAGTGACAAGCCATGGTTGACAGGGGAGGTCTGCTCACTGCTGAAGATCAGGGATGCTGCCTTTCGATCTGGTGACACGGCAGCATACAACCTGGCAAGGAACAACTTAAAGAGAAGCATCAGAGAGGCTAAAAGGCTATATGGGAAAAAACTGGCAAGTCACTTTACAGACAACAAGGACACACGGTGCTTGTAGCAGGGTTTCCAGATAATAACAGGCTATAAGCCCACTGTGCAGTCAGGCCAAAATGACCCCACCCTACCAGAAAACCTCAATGCCTTTTACTCCCAGTTTGAGGCCACTGCGGCAGGGGGGCACACAGACTTCCATCATCACCCACTGAGCAGGCACTCCAGCTGTCTGCTGACAGTGTTAAGAGGGTCTTCTCCAAGATCAACCCTCAGCTGTGTACTGAAGAACTGTGCAGAACAATTGAAGGATGTTTTCACAGACATATTCAACCTTTCCCTCAGTCAAGCCACATTACCCACCTGTTTCAAGAGTGCCACCATAATACCTGTGCCCAAGAAACCAAATCCAACTTGTCAAATGACTACCGCCCAATAGCATTGACTCCAATAGCCATGAAATGCTTTGAACGACTCATCATGCAACATCTCAAGTCACGCCACCCTGCCAACTTTGATCCCCTACAATTTGCATATGGAGCAAAGCAGTCTACGGACGACACCATATCCACCCTGCTCCATCTTACTCTGACTCACCTGGAAGATAAAAACACCCATGCCAGGATCCTGCTAATTGATTTTAGCTTGGATTTCAATACAATCTTGCCACAGCAGCTGGTGGAGAAGCTGCAACTACTGGAAATAGACTCAACCATCTGTCACAATGCCGGCAGACAGTCAGAATTGGCAGTACCACCTCCCAACCCACTGTGGTGAGCACAGGATTGCCATAGGGCTGTGTACTAAGCCCACTATTGTTCACACTGCTGACACATGACTGCTCTGCACGCTTCAACGCAAACTACATCTTGAAGTTCGCTGATGACACTACAGTTGTGGGCCTCATCAGCAACGGGGATGAGAGAGTATACAGAAGTGAGGTGGAGCAACTGACAGCCTGGTGCACAACACACAATCTCACACTTAATATAGACAAAACTAAGAAGATGGTTGTGGACTTTGGGTGGCTACTTCCACTCATCACCCACCACTGACCATCAGGGGATCTGTGGTAGAGAGGGTGAAGTGCACCAAGTTTCTGGGTGTGCACCTGAATGACGACTTGACCTCCAGTGACAACACTACACTTTTCCTGTTACGGTCCGGGAGGCAGACACCGTCTCCACATTTAAGACTAGACTTAAGACTTTCCTCTTTGATAAAGCTTATACTTAGGGCTGGCTCAGGCTTGCCTGTACCAGCCCCTAGTTAGGCTGACTTAGGCCTAGTCTGCCGGAGGGAC
>NC_065526.1:40802813-40804581 GCF_006386435.1 Epinephelus moara
TTCTACCGTTTTTTTTCCCCGTTAAAGGGTTTTTTTTGGGGAGTTTTTCCTTATCCGCTGTGAGGGTCATAAGGACAGAGGGATGTCGTATGCTGTAAAGCCCTGTGAGGCAAATTGTGATTTGTGATATTGGGCTTTATAAATAAAATTGATTGATTGATTGATTGACTACAGACATCATCAAGAAGGCACAACAGCTCCTTCGTAGACTGAGGACAGCAGACCTCTCCACCCCAGCACTGACAATCTTTTACAGAGGAACCATCGAGAGAATCATCACATACTGCATCACTTCCTGGTTTGGTAACAGCAGGGCAGATGAGAGACACAAACTGAACAGGATTGTGAGAAGAACTTCAGTTTTAGTTTCTGAAGCAATCCTCAGGAAAAAAGAGGGAACACAATAAAATGTCCGGGTTGTATTGTGGAGGAATTGTATCAAAAATAAATCCCACTTCTTTGTTCCTTAGTCCTTTGACAGTTCAAACAAGGGTAATTTTTTGTCACAATGAAGAAAGCAGTGTCTCCTAAACATGGTGTCTCCTCAATGGTTCACACACTGCAGCATCTCTCCTCAACCTATGCTTGGAGCAGGTGTGTTCGGGGTGCAGCTCAGTGGCCTGCAGGCGGGCACTGTGTGCCATGCACACTATTATGAAATAAATTGCAGAAGTAAAAGTGGGAAATTCAAACGAGTGGTTTCAGGCAGGTCAGGATCTGTGTGCCTGTGGGGAGACAGAACTCCCTTTAGACTGAACTTTTTTTTCTTTTGTTTTTTTTACTTGGCAGACCTTATAGAGGCAGGAAAATGCTATATAACACACTAAAGAAGAGGGAAACCCTCAAAAAGCATAATCGGTCTCCTTTAAAACATAGATATTTCTTCTTACAGATAATATGCCTGTTTCATTAATAGGACTTGAAGTTTTTTTCATTTTCTGCCTCCAAGCACCAAGAGATCCCTTACCTGTCCTACTGGCTGTCATTTCTCAGTAATTTATCATTTCATCTACATAAATGTCATCTCTACATCCTGAGTCTTGGTAAAGCGAATACATTTCAGAAATATAATATACAGTTTTTGAATTTGGATGCCTTTTTCAAGAAGTACTTCTCTACTCACACATTGTGATTGGCTGATGAGACATTCATCAGTTTCTGACTGTGACTGAAGCATCTGTCCATTAGTCTCTCTATATCTGCCTTTGGCCCAATCCCATTTCTCATTTTCGCCCCTACCCCTACCCCTAACCCTCTTTTTCGAGTGCCCCTTGCCCCTTGCAACAAAGTAACAAGGGGTAGGGGTTGAAATATTCCCCTATGAAATGGGACAACCCTTCATACCCGCAAACGTCATCATTAGTTGTCAGTGACGTCATAAAAAGACATGACGAGTATGTTGCCGGGGAAACCTCACAACTAGCAATTTTTTTTTTTTTAAAGATATTTTTTGGGCCATTTTGCCTTTAATGGACAGGACAGGTAAGCGTGAAGGGGGGAGAGAAAGAGGGGATGACATGCAGCAAGGGGCCACAGGCTGGATTCGAACCTGGGCCGCTGCGGCAACAGCCTTGTACATCCTGGGCCGCTGCGGCAACAGCCTTGTACATGGGGTGCCTGCTCTACCACTAAGCCACCGACGCCCTGCAATTTTTTTTTGTTATGTTTGTTAGAACAAATGTATATAATACATTGAAACGACATTTCCGATCATAGTCTTTAAATCTTTAGTTTCGAAGAAAATACTTACATTTATGGTTTTCTTTCA
>NC_065526.1:40805081-40820437 GCF_006386435.1 Epinephelus moara
CTCGGGACCTTGACTTTTTTGCTTCTACACTTTCTCTCCCTATCTGTACAGTATGTCTATCTGTCTGTGTCTTTGTCCCTCTCTTTCTGTGTCTTTGTCCCTCTCTTTCTGTCTGTCTGTGTCTTTTGTGTCTTTGACTCTGTCTCTGTCTGTCAGACAATACAACCATCAAGCTACAAGGACCAGCTCTTTCTTCAACCACCAGGAATGCTGACTATCAACAATTAGGGAGATTTACAATATCCTGCAAACAGCAATGATCAAGGTAAGAGGACACATTTCTCCCCCATGGGCACTACACCAGACCACTGACCCAAACCACTTTTGATCCTGCAAGATCTCCCAGAGACAGAGATGCAAAGAAAAGTTAATTAAATTAAATTTTATTTAGGCCCAAAAATCAAAAATTACAATTTGCCTCAGAGGGCTTTACAGCAGACGACATCTCTCTTTCCTTTGGACCTTCACAGTGGATAAGGAAAAACTCCCCCAAAAAATCCCCTTTAATGGGGAAAAAATGGTAGAAACCTCAGGAAGAGCAACTGAGGAGGGATCCCTCTTCCAGGACAAACATGCAATAGATGTCGTACAGTACAGATCAACATAATACATTTACAGTAATCCATGTGACAAAATGATACATAAAGAGAGACAAAGAGAGAAATTGAGATAGAGACAGAGAGACAGAGGCAGAAAGAAAAGCAGGGCAGACAGTAATGACAATAGCCACAACAACATTAATTTAATAATAAGTAATAATATAATAATAATAATAATAATAATAATAACAGTAAATACAAGCCAGTCACCCACAGAAACTATCTGGCAATAACTTAAGTCCCACTATGAACTCCGATCTCTTCTAAAATGTAGTGTAATGGCCTTTAGGACACTGGGGAGCGAGGGAATATTATTTAGGGACAAAGGTAGCAATCTCTCTTTCTTTGTCTAGTTTCAGCTCGCAGAACAAGAAAGTGCAGTGGGGTGCAGACACAACACGTGGATGCCAAATAATTGCTCAGTGATATATTAACTGAAACACATGACCCACATTATGTAATGCCAGAGTGTGTCATGTGTTATCTATTTGTTAGCATAGAGCCCAAAATACAGCAGCTGAGAAGAAGGTCACCTTACAGGCACACTGTGGTCACGGTAGGTTGATTCTCTTATAACACCCTAATCAGCTCGGTTATTTTGTAAGTGCACAGTCAAGTAAACATTGTGACGTTTTTTTTTTGTTTTTTTTTATCATAGCTTTCTATAATCTGCTTATGGGCTCAAAGTGTAAACCTTGAGTGGGGATTATGGAGTGAATGTCATCGCAACATATTGCTTGTCTGGGTGCAATCTAAACTAGAATTACTGCCTCACGGTTGATGCCTCCACAAACCAGTCAAGTTGCTGTTACAGTTTACATACATAAGGACAGAGGGATGTCGTATGCTGTAAAGCCCTGTGAGGCAAATTGTGATTTGTGATATTGGGCTTTATAAATAAAATTGATTGACTGATTGATTGATACATGTCTGTGAAAACGCGTATGCTTCACACACATCCTTTTCAGGGTGGTCATCCAAGATTAGTGTCACTAACTCAGTATCTGGCCAAATGTCATCCTTACTGTTCCTGAGTTATTACGTAAGGGCCAAAGGTGTTTTCAGAGAACATTATAATGTCACAGTGAACTCCACCTTTGATCTTCGGCCATCAAACTCTAATCAGTTAATTCTTGAGTCAAAGTGGACTTTTGTGCTAAATTTGAGGAAATTTCCTCAAGGCCCTCTTGAGCATTGTGTTCACAAGAAAGAGATGGATGCAAGGTCACAGTGATCTTTGACCTACAACCACTAAAATCTAATAATTTCATTGTTCAGTCAAAGTAGATGTTTGTGCAAAATTTGAAGAAATTCTCCCAAGGCATTCTTGAGATATTGAACTCACAAGAATAGAATGGATGGACAGATGGATGGACAAATGGACGGACAGCCCAAAAAACATAATGCCTCCAGGCTCAGCTATTGCTGGCACAGACACATAATAAAGTAAAGGTATAATACATTAGTTGAATAATTTTAGTGTGCTTTTCTTTTCCACTTTTAGTATTAGTTGTCTCAACATTAAGCATATCACTTTTCTGGGTGTTACCTAAATTAATTCAAGGTATGGCACATGGTTTGTTAATTTTATGAAAAACATTGTTTTGTAAGTTTTGTCTGAGTGAATCCTAATGTCATGTCTATTTTCATAGGACTGTCTTGAAGAGGAATATTGCTTGTTACTGTTTTTCCCTCAGTAAGAGTTTGTTCAGAGTAACAGCCCTTTTGTTTTTGTTTGGCTGACAGGCATGGTATCTTAATCTTAAACCATGTCCACCAAACATTTTCAGTATGTTACCTTTGGAACCGAAAGTACCCTTCAGACATGGTACCTAGACCCTAGTGTTTCCACCTCAAACCGTGACCTTAAATGTGGGCGGGGTTACTGTCACTCGCTGCTCCATCCAGCAGTCAATGTATTTCCTCATTATTGGTGACACAGAGAAAAGTCTGCACCCCGTTTGTCATCCACAGAACGAGACTCCATGCCAACATTTTCAGAACAAAATAAAACACGCTATAGTAAGAGTCTCTCTCCATGGGATATTTAAAAATAGCGGGTTTGTGCACTTTATGACAAGCTCTGGGTTTAAGTGTTGCCTTCTCTTTTCTCCGAGTGAGGATAACAATATAATGCAGTTCACATAAACCGTCTGAAATATATACATATATATATATAAATGCTTGAAGATCCACTCATTACCAAAAGTGTATGTCATACAAAAACTTAAGTAATGGTCAAAGTTGTAATATGGAATATTTAAGGTGTGTTGATTGAGCCACTTCATCAGCTTGTGCATTCAGTAACATTACGAGTTAATGTTCCACCTTAAAAATCCCGGTTATTTTTTCTCAGACTTCAGCTGCTGCAAGAGGTGCAAAACATCCTTATATTTTATAGTTACAGTCTACTAATTTAACTCTCCACAATACGAACAGAGGCTTCTGCCTCAAAACCAGCCACAACTCAGCCCTGAGCGGAGTGACCATTCACTATTGACCAATCAATGGACTGCAGTGTTTACAGCTCCATCTTTTAGTACCACATCTGTGTGCTAGGTGCCCCAACAGAAGGGGTACCAAAAATGGTAACGGTACGGAACAGTTCTATTGGTACTGCTAACTTATTGGTATTGGTAACTTTTCGCAGTGGAAACAGAAAAAAAGTGTACCAAACTGAACCATACTGCTCAGTGGAAATGGGGCTTTAGATACCCCCTCTTGTTTGCTCATAGTGATGTGACTCCACCCATTATTCCCTGCATGCAGATGTGTGTAGTTTGTGATTCTAAAAGTCTGCAGTGATTTGTTGCCCTGTTTATCTTTTTTGCTCCTCATCATGTTTGTTTGACTCTTAGATGTATCAGTAGCCTTTAATTATTCCTATGTAATTTTGCCATTTATGTCAAGTTGGCCTCTGCACACTCATTGTTGTTTTTGGTATATTTAGTGTTGCCCTCCTTTTAATTGTTCTATTAGTGTTATGGCTACTCTCTTAAAAAAATAGCAGAGTAGTCTTCTGAGGAGGAGGTCTATGACTCACTAAATAATAAGCACTCGCAGAGATCTTTCCAGGTTCAAAAAAGGTTCTGAATTTATTTACATAAACAAAAATATTCTCTGTGGTTGACTTCACCCAATGACCAAAACAAATGGCTTAATTTAGTGGTAGATTAACTGTCTCACTCCTCACTCCTTCAACACAAAAGGCAGACAAAAGTTAAACCTAGCTGTCCTCTCTCCCTAATCATAGGAGGATGGCCTGACTAGGAGGAGGGCCATGAGCAGTAGAGAGCAATCATAATAAATCATAGTTTCAATAATTAATCAACATTGTCATCAGCATTATTTTGATTTACCATTTTCCAAAAAATGAATAAATAATATGAATAGGCTCCAACAATTAGTGTGTAAAATTATTAGTAAAAATTCTATTTCATGAGCTGTTGGCCTCTTGCCCTGTTTATTCTGGACATTCCTTTGCATATGTGACCCAGATTGGGAGGTATTAGTTATATCTTCATTTCACACAATTCCCATAATTACATAATTGGCTCTGTTGGCAGGATTCAGAGGCTATTTTTTTCCTCTCGTTTTATTTTTTGGCCTTGTTTATTTATTTATTTATTGATTGTGGCCCTGTTGATCACTTAAGAGTAGAATGGGAGAAAGCAGTTGCAGGTCTTCAATGATGGTGGAACCAAAGGCTACTGCCTTGTTTAATCCACTGGTTATGCCTAATGTAGAGTAGGCCTATATCTTAGCTCATATACAGCTCATGTATACATTAACAGAGCCTTTACTCTCTGCTTAACAACCTTGTCCTGCATTAGAACTAATAGTTCAATGACCAAGCTCTCGAGAAAAGAAAACACTGAATTTGTCAAAAAATAAATAAATAAATAAATAATCTATTATGACTATATGATTGTTAAAAAAAACAAAAAACAAAAACAGAATTGAGACAGATAATTATATAAAAAGTTCCTCAAATTTTCACAGGAAATAATCTGCTAAAATTCATCCAAATCTCATCGTTTGACACAAACTTCCTTTGGTTACTGTGTTCACTATTTGAGCTATCTGCACAGTTTATCAGTTGTTTTGTGCTGTTACTGTTATACATTGAATATAATGTGATGTTATTTAGTCAGGGGTCATCAGTTTATTCAATGATAGGAAAGAGATCCTTTAATGGGGGGGGGGCTCCTGTACTGAGGATGGTCATGTTCAGTCACGATGAACACACTTCGGAGGCTATTTCAACCATTGTTTAAAATTTAGTACTTATCTTTTTTCCCCTCCTCCTATTTTGGATTTTTTTTTTTCCTGGACCTCTATGTTTTTTTTTTTTTCAATGTCTGGCTGTCATTTTCATGATGAAATCATACAGCTGTGATGGACCCTTGTGGGCCTACTCACTCTGTCCCTCGAATTTGCGGATGATGGTGTCCAAGAAAGTGTTCTGGGGAGCCACATGGCCCCGTCTCACCGGCATGGTTCAGACCCCGCTATGGAACCTCCTTTGGCTCCGACTGGCTGAAAGCTTAACTATCCCAATCTGTTAAATGCTGCTCTCTTGCACAACAATCATCTCCAGCAGTTTGTCTGTCCTGGGCCACATCCTTTCCTCCCTTCTGTCTTATGCTCACTCTCTCCCTCATGCTCTCTCCAGTGTGACTGCAGAGGCCCGCCCATAATCTAAACCCTCACCTCTGATTGGTCCAAACAACAGGTAGTTTATATGTAGCAGCCATCTATTACTGCAGCTACTAACAAGACCACCAGGGTCCGCCGTGAAAACAAAGGATCAACTGCAATGTGGTTGAGAATTCAACGAAAGCCAGTAGGGAAAAATAAAAAGTTGCAACAAAAAGGATATGATTTTAGTGTTGCCAGTAGCATAACAAAGTTACAAGTAGATGGACAGTATCAGCTACTGGACTATATCTTTGAACATCAGGGTGAACTGGCTGACCTAACACAATTTATGTCTGTACATAAACGTATCCTTTGTAAGAGAAAGATGCCATGTTAACAGTAGCAGAGTCACGGTCACCCAGCACTGTAACAAGCTGCTACTCCTAAAAGAGGGGTGATGTTAGTGACATCTACTGGATGAATGTTTTAATGACAGTTGTTGTGCTGTAAATTATTTAATAGTTGGTTTAATTTGGCTTAACTAAAACTGTAAACAGAAACCATATATAAAAGTCCTGTTCTGTGAATGAAATGTTCCCATCTTTGGAACTCAATGTGATGTGTGCATTTTCAAGCAATAGGTTTGGAAGACTTTACAAAAAATAATTTCCATGATCGGGCGGCACGGTGGTGTGGTGGTTAGCACTGTCGCCTCACAGCAAGAGGGTTGCCGGTTCGATCCCGGGTGTGGGAGCCCTTCTGTGCGGAGTTTGCATGTTCTCCCCGTGTCAGCGTGGGTTCTCTCCGGGCACTCCGGCTTCCTCCCACAGTCCAAAGACATGCAGATTGGGGACTAGGTTAATTGATAACTCTAAATTGTCCGTAGGTGTGAATGTGAGTGTGAATGGTTGTTTGTCTCTATGTGTCAGCCCTGCGATAGTCTGGCGACCTGTCCAGGGTGTACCCTGCCTCTCGCCCAATGTCAGCTGGGATAGGCTCCAGCCCCCCCGCGACCCTCAAGAGGATGAAGCGGTTAGAAGATGAATGAATGAATGAATTTCCATGATCAGCTTTGATGATGACTGATGACTCCTTTGATTCTATACCTGTGTGAATTGAACTGGTTTCACACATTTTTCAACACTGACTTCACTTTTGCTCTTCATACACACTCTATACCAACATGCAGCGTAGCACAACAGTTCATCTCACATCCAAAATGTATAGACGCAACCAAAACACATGAATTAACAGAGCCATCCGGGATCCCGGTTGTGTCCTGTTGGATGTGCTGCCAAATTTATGAAAACAACATTTAGGACGGCTTCTGGTAGTGATATGTGAGTTTGTGGGCAACAGTTCTGGTGGACATTCCTGCAGTCAGCACAGAACTTGTGCCAACTGTGGCACTGTGTTGTGTGATCAAACTGCACATTTTAGAGCGGCCTTTTATTGTGACCATCTCGAGACATACCTGCGTAGTAATGATGCTGTTTAATCAACATCTTGGTATGACAAACCTGTCAAGTGGACGAACTGTCTTGGAAAAAGAGAAGTGCTCACTAACAGGGATTTTCACAACTTTGAGACCAAAAATTGAGAATAATATATCTACTGAGTGTGTGAAAAAAAGTCTTAGATCTTAACCTTAAACCTTTGAAAAATGGGAGCAAGAACAAAGTGTAGTATTTTTGTTCAGTGTATATAAATCAGCAAAAGACAGGAGTTAAATTCTATATATGTGCACACAAACTTGGCCACAAAAGCTGATTCTGGTTCAGCTCTATCTGATGAGAAAAAAAAACTTATACAGTTTTACATGTATGTATTTACTCTTGGGGACATTCCTTTCTCCATGTGAGACTGTGAATACAGAGTGTTGGAGGAAAATGAGAAGATTTCTGGTATAAACAATACCAGTGTATTAAAACCTGACCATCACTGGCTTTAGACCTGTCAGCTGAATCTGTGCCAGATCTTTGTTTGGTTTCATCCTAAAGCTTTTATGTGACAATTGAGGTACCAACTTAGTAACAGGTTTAACACAAAGAGCTTTTAAAAAAAAAAAAAAATGACAGTCACAAATATGATACAGCACCAACATACATCAAACATTATGTGATGTTAGTTGTTCTATCTTTCTAGAAGACGTCTCACTTGTCAGTGTAGTGCGATTTATTTTCTGAACCTCATTCAATACTACTTCTCATTGTCATATATGGTATATATGTTCTTATACTATATACTGATGAAATAATACTGTCACATAAGTTGTGACTGTGTGTATTGTCAATCAATCAATCAATCAATCAATCAATCAATCAATTTTATTTATAAAGCCCAATATCACAAATCACAATTAGCCTCACAGGGCTTTACAGCATATGACATCCCTCTGTCCTTAGGACCCTCGCAGTGGATAAGGGAAAACAAACAAAAAAAACCTTTAACGGGGGGGAAAAATGGTAGAAACCTCAGGAAGAGCAACTGAGGAGGGATCCCTCTTCCAGGACGGACAGACGTGCAATAGATGTCGCACACAACAGATCAGCATAATAATATCAGTAATCCGAATGACACAATGAGACAGAAAGAGAGACAGAGACAGAGACAGAGAGAGATGCAGGACAGACGGTAATGACAGTAGTTTACAACAACATTAATGAAAGTAATAATATTATAGTTATAATTCTGGCTATTGTGGTACAATATGTTGAAAGTATATATTAATATTTGATAGTATACATATGTATAGTATATGTGAGGTTTTAATATGTAACAAGCACATTGGTCTTGTGGCTGAACCTCTAGTTCCACACTGCACTGGGCTGTGAGGTGTAGACACCAACATGTTTGTGTCCTTTTTTGGTCTCAGGTGAATCCATTTGTTCAGGCCACACTCACTTCCATCTACAATGATTTACACACACTCTGAAGTTTATGCAAATAAGTTTTTTGAACATTCATTCAAAACACACAACACATACAATTAAAGGTTCAGAGGAAGCAGTTTCAAATACATACACTGAATCTCAATACGAAACAATGCTCTTCTCACTTACTCATTGGAGGGACTAAATATTGGTGACATTTTGGACACATGTTTAGCAGTTGAGCCTGAGCCCCTGAAGTTCAAGGGCTAACATCACACCAGCATAAAAAAGGGACTCCACAAAGATCAGACCCTGTAACAGTGTTGCACAGATCTTTGTCCTTCTGTAGTCTCATGTTTGTTCAGTGTTCAGGGACTTAACCTGCTGATGTTTCTGCAGAAATGATTGATAAAGACTGACCAGACTGGCTGCTGATGCAGTGGATAGATATCAATGCAACTGACTGGATTTTCCCAAAATTCTGTGCAGCTCTGGGGACATGAGGAAGGGTTTTTCTGAACTCCCATCATGCCTCTCCAAGTCATCACCTGGTTGAACCAATAGATGGATGGATGGACGGATGCATGGATGGATGGATGGATGGATGGATCAAGGGGAAGCATGGGAGAAAAAGTGAGTATAGTTGGATGACCGGTAGAGTGGATTATGATCAATGGGTGGATTAATGGGTATGACAGGGAGTCAAGGAGGGATTTCAAATTTAAGGATAAAAGTCAAATAAAGATGTATGGATGTGAAACAGAAAAGTGGGATAGCAGGGTGATTTTAAATGAAGACAAAAAGACAAGAAGAGGTCAGTTAGTGTTAGAAAGCCACATGCAAAAGACATCAACATCATGTGATTAAAGACTACAGATTCACATAAGGCAGTGTAGCCATTACAATCCACAACAATTCTTTTCTACAATTCCAGACTTGCTAAAATGCCTGAACCTGGCTGGTCCGATTTGTGACAAAGTTTCCATGAATCATCATGGGATGAAATTATCAACAGCTTTTTGATATGTCATGAACCAGGTGGCACGGCTCAGCACATTAATGGAGTTAACTCCTTAACTGTTGAGTCAATCATTACAAAACCTGAAGAAAATGTCAACATAAGTAACTGAATCATTCCCTGAAAGTTTCAGCCAGAGACATTCGTACAAAACTTGGTTTGCATCATCTAGGGTCATGTCTCAGTCAATGCAAAAAAACTGAAATGATTGCTTAAAGGTGGTGTTGCTTATTACAATAAATTGAAATTTCAAGACATTTCACATTCCATACTTCAAAAAAATAGTGATAAATCACCAGTGTGTCCTACAGAGCTGAATTTTTCCAGCACATCCACTGAATTGTGACAAACTTTTGCCACGCTGCAACCTATAGTCAATTCAGAAGTCTGTCACTCTATATTTCTAAGTATATGCAAAATTAATTAACATTTCTACCTCCAAAAGTCTTCATCTAAGTGCAACCACCATTGACTGAGAAATTCTTTGGATACTAGATGTCACATGTTTCACATGGTGTTCAGATCGGTTTAACAGTTAGGTCACAGAGATATTCATTATCTTATTGTAATGTGTACTGTATGCACATCAAGTTCTGTTTCATCTCATTTTTTGACAATACACCTGAAATCAGCAGAATATTGTGAGATTCTTTTCAGAATTTTTTCACCGTTTTAACTGTTATTGATGTCTCATTGATTTTTGAAGATATTGACCAATGAACTTTAAAGGGGGCGTGGCTCAGCAAATGACTCCACAACATTTGGGCCAATCATCACAAACCTTGCAAGCAATGTCTTAATAGGTACCAGGAACACATCCTACAAGTTTCATTATGTGACCACTTGGGGGCACCACAAATTAAAGAAAATGGGCATGCAATAACATATAAACCCATTATTACAAAACTTGCAGGGTAGGTTAAATAAGAATTATGAATCGTGTATTAAATGATTTTAAAAAAGTGAAAAACACCAGCACTCTCAAATGTCCTTTTAGTTCAGTTTATTAAACCAGCTTGGATGGCAGCACCAGTACACACAGACGTTTCAACAGCAAGGTCTTCTTCAGTGTGTAACTATGGTTAGGAAAATGGCGTTTAAATACGCTCGAAGCAATCAGAACAGGTGTGTGAAAAACACTTAACACTTCTGCCATAGAATATAGTGCCAACTCACAGGCAAAGAATAGACAAAAAATCTTTAGAAAATATGCCACAGCTACTAGCAGTAAATGCACCGAAAACAGATATAAATAGGCATAATGTACTCTGTTCATACAAAAAGGCACAGTAAACAACAGTAAAAAATATGTGCACAAGGGGGCAGAATAAGTACCTAATTCTCAATTAACAAACAGATCATAAATGCACAGTAAGGTAAATGAAGTACAAAAAGTCGCTGAGTAACTGTTCCTCAATTAACAATCAGATCATAAGTGCATAGTAGAGTAAATAAAGTGCATAGAGACATTTTGAGTAACTGTCCCTCATTTAGCAAAAAAACATAAACATACAATGGAAATAGATGAAGCGTACAAAGACATTAAAGGGAAATTTCGGTTTATTTCAACCTGTCTCCTATCGTCCTAAATTTGTTTCAAGTGACTAGTGATATAAAAATAATAGTCAGACCTGTTAACCCGAAAGTAGCCTGAAAAGTGCATTCATTTATTTAATGAAAGATTTATAGAATTATGGCTGACTTTTTGCCAGACTTCGACTTTGTGGAGGAGGAATTTGATTTTACAGAGTTTGATGGCCGCCCTTATTCATTTGCGCCAGCATACACTGACGAAGAGCTTCGTGAAATTGAAGAACGGAGGAGGAGAGAGAGAGAGGCNTATCCAGCTGGGCTTTATCTAGAGCTCGCGAGATTTCAGGCACGGTA
This sequence comes from Epinephelus moara, assembly GCF_006386435.1. NCBI lineage: Eukaryota > Metazoa > Chordata > Actinopteri > Perciformes > Serranidae > Epinephelus > Epinephelus moara. The sequence goes on from NC_065526.1 coordinate 40,816,100, forward strand.
TGAGATCACTGCTTGTTCTCGCGATACTTAGGCCGCGCTTTGGAAAGCAGAGCTAAATGGTAAACAAACATGGCACCACACCGGTAAGGTAAGACAACACGTTTACATGTCATTTTCTATACATTCTCTGACATTTATCCTAACGATATGAGGTGGTCTTTGTGGAAAAAAAGCTTGTTTAGTGGACTAACTTTGCACTTGAAGTATGCCCTTTCACTAACGTTTTAACAGGTCTGACGCTACTATGCGCCCCGGCTGTATCTAGGCTAATGGCTAACATGCTAACTATTATTTTTATGTCACTAGTCACTTGAAACAAATTTAGGACGATAGGAGACAGGTTGAAATAAACCGAAACTTCCCTTTAAGTCACTGTCCCTTACTTAACAGTCAGATCATGAGTGCACAGTAAAATATATACAGTAAGGTAAGTAAGTAAGTAAGATAAGTACAATGAACAGAGTGTATGAATAGAGTACATTATGCCTATTTATATCTGTTTTCGGTGCATTTACTGCTAGTAGTTGTGGCATATTTTCTAAAGATTTTTTGTTTATTCTTTGCCTGTGAATTGGCACTATATTCTATGGCAGAAGTGTTAAGTGTTTTTCACACACCTGTTCTGATTGCTTCGAGCATATTTAAACGCCACTTCCATAACCATAGTTACACACTGAAGAAGACCTTGCTGTCGAAACGTCTGTGTGTACTGGTGCTGCCATCCAAGCTGGTTTATTAAACTGAACTAAAAGGACATTTGAGAGTGCTGGCGTTTTTCCCTTTTTTGACTGTTTTTGGCCATGCACCTTACGAGTGTATTTAGTTTTGAGAGTGCTTGCTTTTTCCTACGTGATATTAAATTATTTTAAAATTCGTTGATAGGGGGCGCCACAAGTTATAAACAAGTGCAAAATTTGGCCATAATCAATGAGGATTTTTTCAAACATCACCAAACTCGGTGGACATTTTTAATCAAGCCATTATTGTCAATCTGCAGTTGACCAATAGGAAGCAACAAAGTTTCCAAAAAAGAGTGTGGCCTGGTAGAGATTTAGACCTAAATAAATGAGCTTCTGTCTGATTGTCTTAAAACCTGGTGACAATCTTTAATGCAGGTGTCCTGAACAGTCAAAGTGCTTGATTCTACCTACCTTTCAAGTTTTAAATGTCCATGCTGGCTTGAACCCTGGAATTGCCACTTGCGGCTATACTTATTAGGGATTCAAGTCCAAAAGGCTGAAACCCTATTGTTTTTTTCCTGTTTATTATTATTATTAGAGGTTCAGGCCTGAAGGGCTGAAACCCTATTGTGTTTGTCCTATTTTTTATGATTATGATTATCATTATTATTATTACTCAGAAATGTTTTCGCAAATGCCCGTGAGATGATACACCGTAAAGACATGAAATTTTCATGCCAATAGGCCATGAAAATGGTGATATAGATGTTAATTAATTTTGCATATTCTTAAAAAAAATAGACTGACGGACTTCTGAATTGACTCTTGGTTGCAGCGCAGCAAACTTTTGTCATAATTCAGTGGATGTTAAAGGTGGTATGGCTTATTACAATAAATTGAAATTTCAAGATGTCAATACTTAACAAAAAATCATAATGAATCACCAGAGCTGAAAGTTTTTCAGCACATCCACTGAATTGTGACAAAAGTTTGCCACGCTGCAACCTATAGTCAATTCAGAAGTCTATATTTTTAAGAATATGCAAAATTAATTAACATCTATATCTCCAAAAGTTTTCATCTAAATGCAACCACCACTGACAGTGACATTTTTCGATACTAGATATCACATGTTCCAAATGGTGTTCAGATCAGTTTAACAGTTAGTTCACAGTGATTTTCATTATCTTGTTGTAATTTGTGTTGTAGAAATAAAATGTTCTATTTCAACTAATTTTTAACCAAATGTCACCAAAATTTTTGACAATATATACCTGAAATCAGCAGAATGATGTGAGATTTTTTTCAGAATTATATCACCAACGCTTTAACTGTTATTGATATCGCATTACTTTTTGAAGATATTGACCAATGAACTTTAAAGGGGGCATGGCTCAGCAAATTACTCCACAATGTTTGGGCCTGTCATCACAAACCTTGCAAGCAATGTCTTAAGAGGTACCAGGAACATATCCTCAAATTTTCGTTATGTGACCACTAGGGGGCACCACAAATGCAAAAAAGGGCATGCAATAACAAAAATCAGGTTAAAAATCAGAAATTGATTGTCATTAAAAAACTTGCAGGGCATGTTGAATAATAAAAATCAACCATGTGTATTAAATTATTTAAAATCGGTCTATAGGGGGCAGCACAAGTGCAATGGCCTTTCTCAAAATTTTGTCATAATCAACAAGGGTTTGTTCAAACATCACCAAACTCTGTGGACTTTCCTGATTGTCATAAAACATGTTGGTAATCTTTAACACAGTTGTCCTGAACTTTCAAAGGTCTTGATTTTACCCAGCTTTCAACTTCCATGCTGGCTTGAACCCCAGAATTGCCACTTGCAGCTATATTTATTAATGTATTTATGTATGTTTATACAAAACACCAGTACTGCACTATAAGCAGTTATGATGGTGTTGTACTTACAGAAGCAGAGGAAGAGTGTGTCAACACACATGGCATAGACATTGAAGAAACCATGAGCAATCAGGTAGGCACATATCACCACCGTCTGACGTGGAAAATACACAGGTTAGAAAACTACAGCAGGATTGAAAGCAGTCAAGACATAATGACTTAGAAATTTTAGGTTAACATTCTTCAGACAACATGGAAAGACTTAACAATGCATTCTTTATAATTATATATATTCAGAGCATTGCTTATCATATAGAAAACATAATGACTAAAAACTGACTAAAATTTCATGAATCTTTGTCAACTAAAACAAGACTAAAACTATGAAGGATAAAAATGATTAAAATGTGACTAAAACTTATAAGCATTTTCATCTCCAGACTAAGACTAAATGTAAAATAGCTGTCAAAATGAACACTGGTGTGTGTGTGTGTGTGTGTGTGTGTGTGTGTGTGTGTGTGTGTGTGTGTGTGTGTGTGTGTGTGTGTGTGTGTGTGTGTCTGACCAGCAGGGGAACCCAGTAGTAGTTGAGATTAGGCACTTCCTCCTGGAAAACAGGTATCTTCCTATTGAAGAAGAAGAATACAACCACACCTGAAACACACACACACACACACACACACACACACACACACACACACACACACACACACACACACACAAATGCAGGCAGTGACGCACTGTCTTGCTGTCTATTACATTTTTCTGAAACATATAATTAAATGTATAAGTTTGTTGCAGATAAAACACTTCCACCCTTGGAAAGTATAATGTGAAACACTAACATGGCAGCATAAAAACTGAGCAATTTTTTGTTACTTACCAACTCCTCCTGCTATCAGCACTTTGCCCAGAAACAACAGAAAGTCTGTCACACTGTCCAGAATGGCAACCCTGTAGGAACACATGAGTTCAAAACAGTACCAGTACCAGTGTGCTGTGTTGGGACCACTGGAACTCCAAAGATGAAATTGTGAATGAATTTGTGTGACATAAAAGGGGCTTTTAATGTGAAATGGAAACGTCTTCCTTCTTGTGCCTTTGCCTGAATGAACTAACCTTTTTCACACCCATGTGTGAAACCCTGCCCATTGGAGCCAGTCTTTAATCACCACTGGTCAATGTGCCATGTGATCCACAACATCATGAGGCCAACAAAAAAAACAGCTTCCAATGTTGAGGCCTCTCTCATTTCCCTGTTTGTACCTCCTTGATTCGTCAATGAAATATAACATGGAGCACAACTGCGTCATCTGTCCACTGTTTTATTACAGCCTACTAGTATAATTATGATCTCTGTCTGAGCAATTTACTTTAAATTAGTTCACAACATGGCATAACGTTACAACAATATAAGAATGTCATACATTTTTTTTCATTAAACACACACAAACACACATGTGTTGGGAATCAACCTATATTCATCTCACATGGCGGCACCAAAAATGTTGGGGTCAACACCTTAGGCTTCACACGGAGGCACCAAATATGTTGGGGTTAAATTGGCTATCGGAAATAATTAATAATTATTATTAAAAATTAATAATTATGTTAAATAATGTGACTTAATTAACATTAAATCACCTCATGGGGCACCATTCCCGTAAAGGGAAAAATGATAGCCAGTTAAAGATATCAGTCTCATAAAATACGCTAAACTATTAATTTGGAGTTTGATTAATAATTAAATTAATAACAACAACCAAAATTAACAGTAACGCCTGAAGGATTT
>NC_065526.1:40821236-40861175 GCF_006386435.1 Epinephelus moara
TTTTGGGACTTGAGTCTCACTGAGGTGTGAGGTGAGATCTCCTGTGGAGATGGGTGTCGCATAGCCCTCCTTGTTTGAAGACAAAGAGCATGCAGAGGAAAAAGCCTTTAAATTGTCCAGTGATGATTTTACCAAATGATAAACCATCTGTGGTCCTGTGAATCCCAACACATGTCAGTATGCCCGCACTCCATACACAATAAATAGGTCTACCTGTAACAATTTTCATTTTACCAAACGACGCTCACCGAGCAGTTGCTGCACAATTTCAGGACCATCTTAAGCAAAATGATATGTATGAAAAATTTCAGTCCGGTTTCCAACCTGGCCACAGCACTGAAACGGCTCTGGTCAGGGTCACAAATGCTCCCCATCCCTCCTCATATTTCTGGATCTTACAGCTGCATTTGACACTGTGGACCACAACATCCTCCTTCACCGCCTGCATTCCACCATCGGACTCACTGATACCGTCCACAAATGGTTCACATCCTACCTCACTGGGCGAACTGAGTATGTTGCATTGGGAAAGGCAAAATCACAAGTTTACTATGTCACCTGTGGTGTCCCTCAAGGCTCAGTGCTGGGTCCTACCCTTTTCACTCTCTATATCAGACGTCGTGCTAGACTTTTTAGTTGCCGGTCATTTTGACTGACAGGGTCATAAAAATCCGGTCATAATCTATTTTTACCGGTCATTTTAATTTTCCTTTAAGATATTCAAAGACATTTAGTTTTCATTCGTTCGTTTTTAATAAATCCAACAAGCAAGTTATAAAGTGTGCTTTAATAAGGACATGATCGAAAAGATGAACAGACATCCACACACCCGTGCCATTCTGGACACACCGGACGCGGAACCGAAGAGCAGCACCCAGCGGCAGAGGCAATGTTTCAGTTCGGCGCCTGGTCTATTTTTCACGCAAGCACTAAAATACCTTGTTTATAACTTAAAATAACACAACAGTGCATAACTGAACACATTTTTCAATACCCTAATCACTTCATTACAATTTTAATTTTGTGTCACCGAGCCTACAGAAATAACTACATAAATAAAATGGTCAATAACAATATGCCCAGTGTTTATCCAACACGCTCAATACATGGATATGCAATGACAAATTGTAATTAACTTATTATGTTATAAAAAACGATTAAAATATGGACTTACCCATGTTTAAAATGACCTGTTGAAGTGAAAAAACGAGTACTGACGGGAACAGACGAGTGGAATTGATGTTTAACCGGCACGGAGAGTGCCGGAGAAATGCGCTGCCTGTGTGGACAGTCAAGCGCCTGCGAGTACACTCGCAGGACTTCCACGGCACTACGCGTCCGGTGTGTCCAGGGCTCAACAACGCTACATGAAGCAGATGAATGACTTTTTCTCTGCAGTGTGAAAACGGCAGCCACTGGCTGTGCACTCCGGCAGGGGTGGTAATTGCAACCGGTCAAAATGACCGACGGCCTTCAGATTTTCCGGCCATTGTTGTAAAAAAACGGTCAATGACCGAGAATATCCGGTTAACGCGACCCCTGCTCTATATGCTTCCCCTTGGCCGTGTTATCAGCAGGCATGGCATATCATTCCATTGTTATGCTGACAACACACAACTCTACCTGCGGACAGATCCCATCCCCTCTGCACTCCTGCCATCTGCCTCACTCACTACCTGCCTGGAGGAGATAAAGGAGTGGATGAAGCTAAATTTCTTACAACTTAACAGCTCCAAGACTGAAGCCATCCTTGTTGGCACCCCACATCAGGTTGGATCATCCACCCTCACAAGCATCTCTTTCTCCTGTGAGAACAGCCCGCTGTCTACTTCAGCCACCAACCTCGGCGTGAAAATAGACCCCCACCTTACATTCGAGACCCACATCAAACACCTGTGCAAAACATCCTTTTACCACCTCAGGAACATTGCAAAACTCCGTCCATCACTCAACCTGGCAGATGCTGAAAAGCTCGTCCACACCTTTGTCTCCTCCAGGCTGGACGACTGTAATGCACTCCTCATCGGGATCCCTAGTAAAAGCATCCAGAGGCTTCAATACATCCAGAACAGCGCTGCTAGGATCCTGATGAGGGTGCGCAAGCATGACCATATCACACCCATCCTCAAATCTCTCCACTGGCTGCCCGTTGAACTCAGAATTCAATACAAGGTCTGCCTCTCCTCACAAATCAGTGCATTCATGGACATGCTCCACTCTATCTTAAAGAACTCCTCACTCCTCAGACTTCCTCACGCCAGGCAGGGGTTGGGCCCCGGATGTGTTGATCCCTGGTGTCACGGACTGACTCTGGGAACATGGAACGTCACCTGTCTAGAGGGAGCTGGAGCTAGTGCGGGAGGTGGAGCAATACCAACACAATATAGTCAGACTCACCTCCACGTGCAGTGCTGGTTCTGGAACCAAACTCCTGGAGAGGGGCTGGACTCCAGCTATTTCTGGAGTTGCCCACGGTGTGAGGTGTCGCTGTGTTGGAGTTGTCCTCGGAGAACGAGAAGGTCACCTCAATGTGCCTGCGGGTCACTAAGAGAAGGTCTCTGACTGTTAATAGTAGTACCAGGCCTTCTTGGAGTCTCTGGGCGGTGTCCTGGAAGGGGTGCTGGCTGGGGTCTCCATAGTTCTTCTGGAGGACTTCAACACTCATGTGGGCAATGACAGAGAAACCTGGAGGGGGCTGAAGGGAAGGAACTGCCTGACCTGAACCCCAGTGGTGTTTTGTTATTGCATTTCTGTGTGAGTCATGGCTTGGCCATAACAAACACCATGTTCGAGCACAGGGAGTGTACTTGGTACCAGAACACCCGAGGCCAAAGATCGATGATCAACTTTGTGGCCAGATCTGCGGCCATGTGTCTTGGACACTCGGGTGAAGAGAGGAGCAGAGCTGTCAACTGATCACTTCCTGGTGGTGAGTTGGATCAGATGGCGGAGAGGCTGCCAGACAGACCTGGTAAACTCAAACATGTAGTGAGGGTGAAATGGGAACCTTCTGGCTGAGGCCCCTGCCCATGAGGTCTTCAAATCCCACCTCTGGAAGAATTTATCGTGCATCCTGGGGGAGGTTGGGGACATGGAATCCTAGTGGCCATGTTCAAAGCCTCCATTGTGGAGGCGGCTGTTAGGAGCTGTAGTCAGAAGTAGTCGGGATTTGTCTCAGGCTGTGCTCAGCAGAGAAGGAGAACTGCTAGCCTGAACTGGGGATATCGTCGAGCTGTCTTGGCTGACACGTCTTTTCAATGTTGCATGGATGTTGGGTACGGTGCCTGCGGAGTGGCAGACCGGGGTGGTGGTTCCCATTTTCAAAAAAGGGGACCAGAGGGCGTGCTCAAACTATTGGGTTATCACACTGCTCAGCCTCCCAGTAAAGTTTACTCCAAGGTGCTGAAAAGGAGGCTCCAACTGATTGTGGAACCTCGGATTCAGGAAGAACAATGCGGATTCCGTCCTGGCAATGAAACAGTGAACCAGCTCTTTACCCTGGATGGGTTACCCTGGCTGCTGGATGGGTTGTGGGAGTTTGCCGATCCAGTCTGTGTTTTGTGGACTTGGAGAAGGCCTACGACCATGTACTCCCACAACTATCGAGGTCAGTGTGCTCAAATCCATTAACAACATACTTTTGATCCTGGAAATATTACACACAGACATAAAAGACCTAAAAACCAGTCTCGAATACATCCAGTCACAAATCGAAATTTTACAGGTGGAAAATAAGGAACTAAAACTTACCGTCATTACACTCACTACTCTTAGAAAAGAAATAATAATAATATACTCGCTACTCAAGTTAACACCATTTCCAGCAAAAACAAAACAGTGAGAGAAACCATTCTGGACCTCCAGAGCTGCAGCATGCACGAGAATCTCATTTCATGTAGTCATCCCTGAAACTAACACAAGACACCATCAATAAGATTACCTTCCACAGCGTCCACTGCATCGGAGACAAAAACAACAGCAAACCAAGACCCACTGTCGCTAAATTTGAACATTTCAAACAAAAAGAATTTGTTAAAAGCTGAAGAAGAGAACTTAAAGGAACGAACTATGGGATGAATGACCAATCCCACAGGAGATCCAGGAAAGAAGAAAGAAGTTACTCCCGATTCTCAGACAGTACCATGAGAGGGGGAGAAGAGTCGCACTGCAGGTGGACAAACTGGATATAGACGGTCAACTATGCCAAGACAGCAACATCACCACCTGGTTATAACCTCATCGCTGGGATCCCACAACATGTCTGACTTGGTAAAAGTGAATCAAATCTAAATGGACCAGCTTACCCATTACATTAGATTTTAATGACCTTGAATGAAGAATGTGAACGTGTCTTCAAGAAAAGAAAAAGATTGCATAGCGTGTCTATAGGTAATGGTAAATGGACCTGCATTTGTATAGCGCCTTTCTAGTCATCCGACCACTCAAAGTGCTTTTTACACTACGAGTCACATTCACCCATTCATACACTGGTGGCCGAGGCTACCATTTAAGGTGCCACCTGCTACTCAGTTTTTAACACACTCACACACCAATGGAAGCATCATCGGGAGCAATTTGGGGTTCAGCATCTTGCACAAAGATACTTTGACAGACTGGAGGAGCCGGGGATCAAACCACTGATTTTCCGATTGGTGGATGACCTGCTCTACCTCTGAGCCACAGCTGCCCCCACCGCTGATGTAATGTGAAGTGATGTTATGTAATGTGATGCAGTAATGTGTGTCTAATATATATAACATATAGAAACATTTTTATATCATAACAGTGTTTTAATATAATTTGCTGTATCCTCTTCAGCTGCAGTCTGATGGGGCCCTAACACACTTGGCAGCAACTCAAAATCAAACACAAAAATATTGTACAGACTGATAAAAATTTTGCTAATACTTATGTCACTTTTGCAATATTAGGCTTAGGTAAACTGAATTGCTGAAATACTGTGAAATGACTTCCTCTTCATGTAATCTCCCTTATACTCAGATGGACCTGATGATGGGGATGCTGAGTCCCATAAACGCAGAATCTTTGAATATATGAAAAGTTTTCATAAATCAATCCACGCAGGTTAATTTCTTAATAACACTCACAACCCTGCAATTCTGTAGAATTCCTCTGATGATCCCAGGGTTTCCTCTACATGTAAGTGATCGTGGCGCACCACTACAGCAAAATAAAAGCTGCCACGCCTTCAGAATGCTGATTTTTTTTTCAGATGTTAAAACAATGTAAAGTATATTGTCTATACTATATATATACAGTGTATATATATATATATATATATATGTGTATATGTGTATATATATATNCTAATCAGCATCTTGATATGCCACACCTGTGAGGTGGGATGGATTATCTCAGTGTGTTGCGTTTATATTTTTGTTCAGTATATATATATATATATGTATATATATATATATATATATATATGTATAGCCTATATTTGCGCACATATACTTTCCATAATCAGAGTTTGAAATGATAATCTAAATATCATGAAATGTTATATGACACAATGCTGCAATTAACTTTATTTTGAAAAACTGAGTTATCACCTGCCTGTCTGGCTGTACTGCGGCGTGCTCAAGAGTGGAGGGGAGGCAAAGAGACGACAGTCCGAAGTAGAGGGAGAGAAAAGGGTGAGAGAAAGGTAGCCTACCTAAGCAAGGTTAAGTTTGATTCATCTTTTGTTCAAGCCTGTGAAAATGACCCTAATGTTAACGTTATGGAAAATGGCTTAACGTTAAAGGAGTCCGGCAGGCCTGGCCCGTCCCTCTAACTGTAATTATGAGCCCAAGCCTGGTTTAAACCCGACATTTTTTTAAGGATACGAATGTGGACATTGAAGGCTGACTCTCGTCTTTCTTTGTATGGCAAGCCTTCGTCATGTGCCTCTGAAGTGTCAAGGTCCCCGTCTTTTTGCTGTCATATACCAGCGTCCTGCTGCACTTGGTACACTCGACGAAGCCGACGCACACGTTGCCACTGTCAACAACACACGTGCGTGGCCAGTGGCGCCGTCAAGGAGGGGCCATTTATTAATTTGCAACACCTGCTACCTGTTTACCATGCCCCCCCTCCAGACAACCTGGTCAGCGTAAGAGCACATTCAAGATCAACAGTATTCAACACACTTTTAATTGTTTTTATGTGTAGTTGAGGACAGACCTGAGGAACAGGCAGCATCAATGGGCCACCTCATACAACAGAGCCTTTGAGCTCTTTTTCAAAAAATCAAGGAAAATAAAGCGCTCTCAACCAGGCTGCAAACTGTGCCATTAGATTAGGCTACAGTTGTGTATATAGTTGTGTAGTGAACAAATAGTGTATTTATAAAAACATTCAGTTTTAAGTTGTCATAATTTCACATCAATACTCCCCGTCCCCACCCGTCATTGCCGGAGCCCTCCCCGACAGTTTCAAAAAATCCGGGAGGAAACCCTGGATCTTTTGTTTTCTGATGCCTAGGAAAACCATAAAAATCTTCTTTTCAGAGCCAGAGCCACTTTTCTTATGGCCCAACAAACTGTTGCCTTGCTGATGTGTTCAGTATCTCCAATATTAAAAAGAAACCTGCTGCTGCCAAAGAATCAAAGGGCAATGCATAAAATTTGCTCTGATGATACTTCAAATCCACCATGTATAATATTTGATATATCGGAGTAGAAAAGATTAAGATAAATGATAGAGTGTGAGGTGAAAATGCATCTTTTATATTGACACTCTTCCAGGAGGACATCCAGACTGGGTCTAATCACCATCTCCTGCAAAAGTCCCTGAATAAATTGTGCCTCAACGTCCACGAGTTTATTCACAAATGGACACACCATGTCTCTCCTTTCTGCTACACGCTCAGTGGGCGATCAGCCTCAGGCTTAGATGAAGCAAACGTGCGAACCAGCAGGTTTGCGTCACAGAGAATGTTGCCTAGTAACTGACTCAGCGTTATTCTGAGCTGGCTTTGTGGAACGGAAAATTTAACTCAGTCAAATTTTCCCTCATCTCAGGCTTAACATACTCAGAGTTTTCACTAATCCTGTTTGCTAAAATAGACATGAATGAAAACACTGTGCTTAGACGTGTGTGTGTGTGTGTGTGTGTGTGTGTGTGTGTGTGTGTGTGTGTGTGTGTGTGTGTGTGTGTGCGCGCGCGTGTGTGTATATATATATATATATATATGTATATGTATATATATATATATATGTATATAAATAAAACCTTAGACTTCCATGTTCAGGGTTCAAACAGGTTTCTTCAAGTCAAATTCAAGTCTTTTTAAGACCATTTATATCAAAAATTAATACCTATTTCTCGGCCTATTTCACAGCCCTACCGGCAAAGAAAAATGAAATCCTTGAATTTCAGAGTATTCGTTTATTCAACAAAATAGCAGTCCACAGTACTCCTATACAGGTTAAATAAAAATAAAAAATAAATTAAAAAATCTGTGGTTGTGTAAACATAAAACAAACATCAGAACAAACGGCGATTTGTTGACTTTGGACACCAGTTCATCTTTCATGTGAATGGCTAACCCAAACTTGGCTATGTAAGCTGTTTTGTCGGCACCACAAGTAAAGGTGCTGGCGATGTCGGAGTCAGGGAACATGCACTTGAAAAGCTCTGAAATATCCTCGTTTCCATTGTAGGACTGGTGTTTGGCGATGGTGTGAAGAGTCCACAACACCTCTGCTTTCAGCATTGGCGTGGACCCGAAAGACGTGCGTAGATCGACTCTAACGTTAACGTTAGCTGTGGTCGTAGCAGGAGGGGCTGCAGGAGCACTAGCAGCTAGCTGGCTAGCTGGTGGGAACCCGGCGGTGATGGAAGGAGTTTGTTCCTTTCCTCGGACATACTTCCTGTGCTTGGTCGATTTGGCATGAGAGTCTAACGCCTTCACTCCCATTGTTCCGAGTTGAATCCTCTTCTTGCACACGGTGCAGAAAGCCTCAAAAACATTGTCTACCACAGGTTTTAACCAATGACGGAAAGAAATTTTATCCATCCACGCTTCGTTAAATTTTCATTTCCCCATATTCCCAGCATGAATTAAGTAGCTAGCTAACGTTAAAAAACAACTGCTTGCCTTGTTGTTGTTTGTGGTCTGTGTCTGTGTTTGTGTTGTGGTGCTGTTAGCATAGGGTGATCATATTTTGATTTACAAAAAAGAGGACACTCGGCCCGGCCATGACATAGCCTATTTAAATGATACTCGCAGTTTACTCAAAGATGCCTTATCATTTTAATATATTTAAAATTTAAATGTATGGATAGAAAATTCAGTTATATTACAAAATAATATCTCTCAAAGACAGAAATTCAGATACACACAAGAGTGTGGCGATCCGAGCCCGACGGTACCCGACAGGTCGGGCTGGGTTTGGTCAAAAATGTAGCTATAAATTGTATTCGGGCTCGGGTCAGATTCGGTCAGCTTTCAGTGAAAATGCAGTGTAAAAATAAATAAAATCCTATTGTCTGTCCTGTTTATTGCTTGGGCACTGTTATTTACGTGACAACACCTGAACATAACACACACAGACACACAATGGCTGTTTGTTTTTACCTCTCCCCTCTCTGGAAGTCTCGGACCTCCAGCCGCCCGCCTCCGCCTTGATTAAACGCTGAAAATAAAAAAAAAGAGGGAGACAGGTTTTTCCTATTTTATCTTATTTTGTTTTATGTCTCCCTCTCCTCTCGCTAGAAGCGTCGGGCCTCCTGCCTCCCGCTCCTGTCTCAAACACGGGCTGAGCACCCACGGCGCACGCCCGTCCTGTTAAATACCCTGTAACCCTAACAACTGTGTGGCACAAACTCAGTGCTTTGGTCATTAAATAATGTCGGGCTCGGTTCGGGTTCGGACAGAAATATGCGGCCCGTGCCGCACTCTAACACACACACACACAAACACAAGGAAAACTGGACATTATCATCAGTTTATAAAAACCCCCCGGACGCCCCGGACGGGACATGAAAAGTGGAAATGTCCGGGCAAAAGAGGACGTTTGGTCAGCCTATGTTAGTGCGAGGTTTTCTTCTTCTTCTTTATTTTAACGGCGGTTGGCATCCAGCTTATTGGTGCATTACCGCCACCTTCTGTTCTGGAGTGTGAATCAGTCATAGTGTTCGGAGCATTTTCCCCGGGGCTGCGTTGCGTTCTCAATTATTGGCTCTTTATTTATGTTATTTGATCAAAATAATTGTGGTTGACAAATGAAACTTTTGACGAGAAATGCGATACAGATAAGTTACATACAGCACAATTTTTAAGACCCAGATATCAAAATCCAAGACTTTTTCAAGTCTTTTTAAGGTATTATTTCCAAATTCATAAATTCAATGCTTTTAAGACTTTTTAAGACCCCGCGGGAACCCTGCATGTTAATGGGCCTGTGGAAAGCTAATAGTTTGGAGGGAATACACAGACTGACATAAGGACGCCTATCAAACCACAAACATTTACGTTGCTAAGTATGCATGTGGATTGAAGTGCATGCGTGTGTGTGTGTGTGTGTGTGTGTGTGTATGCGTTTGCATACAAAGTATATTTATATAAGTAACTGCATAAATTATTTTAGTATGTGCTTGTGTGTAGGTATACATGTGTATCAGATGTATGTAGGTACGTACAACATTGACAGATAGATTGAGTGAACTTATCTTTCTCAAGAACAAAAAACATCCAGTTACATTCAGTTGTCTCTGCCTGATGAGCCATTGTACCACCTCTTTTTGGTGTACAAAGTTCTTTTGTGTTTTCGTGTTTTGTGCTTGCTTCCGGTGTTTGCTTCCGGCTTTCTTACACTGCAGACGCTCTGCTGCTTGCGCTCTGCTTTGCTTACATTCTTTTGTGGATATACTTGTTTTTTCCCGCTAAAAGCTACAGAAAGTAGATCCTGGATACTTATAAAGCACTGGGACTTTAATTTGTGAAAGATACAGAGGACTACTGCCATATTTTCACCACTTTTTCACCACTTTAGTACTGTGTGAGCAGGGCTGAGGCACAGTGCAAGCCTTTTGCTGTGTCTGTGACTGGAATTTGATTAGGACAAGGACAAGATGGCAAAATCTGTTAGCTGCACTGAGTGTGAGCGACTAACCGAGACGATAAGGCAGCTTCAAAAGCTGCTCACCCCCCCACTTGAACTCTCTCTACAGAACAGGTACGATGCACTGGCTCCAAATGAAATGTGTGACAACACCAACTACACTTAACCCAGGGAGGCCAATCACACTTGTGGTATTAAGGCTATCCAAAATGCAAACAATAGCCCCAAAACCACTGCTAGACCCAGGGCCAGAAAAAACTATGCTAACTCCACACCTGAGAGACCAAGAGCTAACAGAAGTATCCCCAGCCCCACATCTGATCACCCAGACACCATCCTGATCGGGGACTCAATAACCAAGCATGTAAGAATGGCAAAGACTGAAAATCTAACAATGTCTGACACGTCTGTCAGGGAGCTAACCGAGCTGTTGCCAGTGATCCTCTCAACACACCCAAGTAACATGAGGATTATCATCCATGCTGGGTCTTTTGACATTCTACGAAGAAAAACTGGCTCTGAGGTCCTGAAAAAAGACTTTTCCCTGCTCCTGGGGAAACTGAGTGACTGTCAGTCACAAAATGTGTTCATTTCTGGCCCCATTCCAACCCTGGGGAAAGGAATCGAGTCTTTTACCAGACTCCTTGCCCTGAATACATGGCTGACATCGGCATGCTTCACTCATGGGATAAAGTTTATTGACAATTTTAACATCTTTTGGAACTGTAAGGATCGCTTTCAGCGTGATGGGATTCACCCGAACATCACTGGATGCAGACTACTCGGGGCCAACCTACGTCATGCTCTTGGAATGCCATACCAAAACAAGAATGGACAGATAAGAGCCAAGGTCAAGTACGGGGCACAGAGACAGACAGCCTGCATCTCTCCCCCTTCACCTGACCCTTTGCTCCACATCACCCAAGGCATTCAGAGGATGTCCCTGTCCCAGTCAGGGATCCAACAACCCCCTTCCTGCCCTTCACCACAACCACGAAGGAGCCAACGTCGCCCACCCCCAGCACCACCACAACCACCAAGGAGCCAACGTCAGCCCTCCCCACCACCACCACAATCACCACGGAGCCAGCGTCAACACCCCCCCCTCCACCACGCTCTCCAGTCAAGGAGTTAGTTAACACCTGGGGACCCTTAAGAAGAATATACACTCATAACCCTTGTGACCAAAAATGTGTAGTAAGTAAAAAGTGTAATAAAAATGCAATAAATATTTTTTTTTCACTGTCACTGCATCAAATCTTTTCAACAACTTCAGACCTAACCATAGATATTAAGTTTTTAATTTTTTTTTTTTATATATTTTATATGTTTTTATGCCCTTTTTTGTCATGAGAACCCCGATTTTTTTCAACATGAAAAACACAAAATATGCAATATTTTCCAAAAATGAGGTGCAAAGTTGATTATTTGGGATGAGGTTATTACAGTCTTGACTAGGTCAATAATTGATAACAACATTGATTTTGATGCATTTTTATTTTTGGAGCAATGAGAGGTTTTAAAAAGAACATCCACTTTTGGCCTTAAGGGACCCAAAATGGTCCCTCTCATAAAAGTGTAATAAAAATGCAATTATTAATTTTTTTTCACTTTCACTGCATCAAATCTTTTCAACAACTTCAGACCTAACCATAGATGAAAGTTTTTAATTATTTTTGTTATATTTTATATGTTTTTATGCCCTTTTTGTCATGAGAACCCCGATTTTTTTCAATGTGAAAAACACAAAATATGCAATATTTTCCAAAAAAGAGGTGCAAAGTGGATTATTTGGGATGAGGTTATTACAGTCTTGACTAGGTCAATAATTGATAATAACATTGATTTTGATGCATTTTTATTTTTTGAGCAATGAGAGTTTTTAAAGAGAACATCCACTTTTGGCCTTAAGGAACCCAAAATGGTCCCTCTCATAAAAGTGTAACAAAAATACAATAAATAATTTTTTTCACTGTCACTGCATCAAATCTTTTCAACAACTTCAGACCTAACCATAGATAAAAGTTTTTAATTATTTTTTTTATATTTTATATGTTTTTATGCCCTTTTTGTCATGAGAACCCCGATTTTTTCAATGTGAAAAACACAAAATATGCAATATTTTCCAAAAAAGAGGTGCAAAGTGGATTATTTGGGATGAGGTTATTACAGTCTTGACTAGGTCAATAATTGATAGCAACATTGATTTTGATGCATTTTTATTTTTGGAGCAATGAGAGTTTATTCGACAAAATTACAGTTATTAACCTAAGGACCCAAAGCAGTCCCTCTCCTAAAAATGTAACAGAATTGCAATATATAAATATTTTTTTTCACTTTCACTGCATCAAATCTTTTCAACAACTTCAGAACTATCCATAGATATTAAGTTTTGTATTTTTTTAAAATATTTTTTCATGTTTTTATGCCCTTTTTATCATACAATGTCATGTCCGGGTGTTTACAATTGAAGCCATACACCACAGATTCACTGTATGGTGCATTCTGCATGCATTTGCTCCACATTTGGCGCACTGGTTCCACACCCTTCTGCACTGTGGGCACAAGACACACTGCCTGCACTTTCTGGAGGGCCCTGACTGTGGCTCCTCCTCCTCCTTTTCTTCCTCCTAACCACTGAAGTGGCCTCGGGCTTGTAGGACCAGGCTGGCTGCAGATGGTCCTCTGGGCAAATGGCGCTGTCTACTGGAGAGATGATACTGAGGAGATGACCAGCCAGACAAGGCTGCAAACTATTCTGCAGCTCTACAGCTTCTTCAACTAGACTTCACACATGCACCTGCAGACACTTGCTACCACACATCCAGTAGGAGACAGGGGGCGCTCTTTTCATCAAGAAAAAGCGGAAACACAGCCCATTTGGCCTTTGATGACTTGAATTTCACACACAAACACACACACACACACACACACACGCAAAAAATGAAACAAATAATTGGACAATAACTAACTCATTGTGCTTTATAAACAGACAAATCAAGCCTGACCAGCAGGTGTCATTATTGGCTGCCATTACAAAACACACACACACACACACACACACACACACACACCACATATCCACACATGCAAAAAACGAAACAAATAAGGCTGGTCAAGTTGACCAGCAGGTGTCATTATTGGCTGCCATTACAAAACACACAGACACACAGACACACAGGCAAAATATAGTCTCAACCACATTCACACCAAGACCATTTTTGTGGTGTTCAGCTTTTATATTACTATACATTTTGCATGGTAAGAGAACCATTGCATCGCCTTGAAACTTTATGCTAATGAGCTGTGTTGCCCCCTGGTGGTTTAGGGGGGTCATCAGACCTAAAACCTGTTTTCCCTTTATTTTGAAGGGAGAAGCTTAGATTTATTAGGTTTTCATGGGAAAGGCATTATAATATGTCAGGATTACAACATATCAAAAATAGGTGTTTATAATGGGAGTCAATGGCCCAAAAAGGTCCCTTAAGGTCTTAAGTGGATGGAAAAAAGAGGGGGGTCATGGAATTTTAAAAATAATAGTAAAAAACAAACCCTGGCCAAGTTTCATACAATTAACATTTAAACTGACAGATATATTGAGAATCAAACAAACTAAAATCAGCAAAAGGGACCATTTTAGTCCCAAGGGTCCCAAGGGATTAGAGATGCCACACTAAAGCTCAGTCAAATTGATGAACTCTTAAATAGTAGCCCTAGACGTCATCACTCAGGTGCCTGTCAGAGATGAGACAGACCCCATGCCACTTCCTTAAACATACCGGCGATCTTAAATAGCCGGTGGCATGGTCAAACACATCTTGAAATTTAAAAGTATCAGCCAGAGTCATCTCCAAGGTCTGTCATTCCTGTTTTGACTAGCATCAGGAAAAACAATGTGTACTCGAAGCGCACAGCTACTCCATCTAATCTGACTCCAGTTATGCGTCAGCCACAGACTGTGTCAGACATTGTTAGTACACTAAACTTAGCTTTATTAAATAACAGATCTCTGGCTGTCAAGTCACTATTAATTAATGATTTTATTATCAAGAGAAACCTTGATTTTATGTTTTTAACTGAAACTTGGTGAAATGAAAACAACAGTGCAGCAGTGCTTATTGAATCAGCCCCCCCAAACTTCCATTTTATCAGCTCAGTTAGGGAACTTAGGAAAGGAGGTGGAGTAGCCACTTTATTTAAGGATGTTTACCAGTGCAAACAGTTGTCATATGGGAAGTTTGAGTCTTTTGAATATGTTGCACTGCAGTTGAGATCCTCCTGTCAAGCAGTAATAGTAACCATTTACAGGCCCCCAAAATATAGTGCACACTTTGTTGATGACTTTTCTAAACTATTGTCTGTTGTTTGTATTGATTTTGACTGTGTTGTTATAGTGGGTGATTTTAATATTCATATTGATAATCCCAAAGATGGCAGTGTGAAAGAACTTTTCTACATCCTGGACAACTTTGAACTTTCCCAGCATGTAACAGAGCCAACACACAATAAGGGACATATTTTAGATCTAATTATCTCCAAGGGGCTCAACATTTCTGAGGTTGTGGTGACTGATGTTGCCTTTTCCGATCATTACTGTGTTTTCTTTAAAATGGCCATCTCCGTTGACACCAGTAAAATTACAACAGAGGTAATCAGAAAACGCTATATCAACGAAAACACCTGTACATTATTCACCCAGGATTTTACACCCACACCAGCTCTGCCTTTAGTCTCTGTCAATGATCTGGTTCATAGTTTCAGCTCTAAAGCTATGAATATTATGGACAATATTGCCCCCATGAAGGTCAAAGTTGTCTCTGGTAAGAAAAAAACACCATGAAGGAACGCCACATGGGTAAAAGCTCAAAAAAGAGAATGTAGAAAAGCAGAACGCAGGTGGCAAAAAACCAAACTCCAGGAAAAGCAGAACGCAGGTGGCAAAAAACCAAACTCCAGGGTCATTATGATATCTTTAAGGAAAGTCTGCACATCTATAACTTGGAGCTAAAAAGGGCAGTCCTTTTTCTCTGAGATTATCAACAAAAATAACAACAATGCACAGACTTTATTTACTGTTGTTGACAGACTGACAAACCCATCAGCGTCAGTCCCTCCTGAACTGCTATCCACCAAGGCATGCAATGACTTTGCTTCTTTTTTCACAGACAAGATTTTAAAGATAAGACAGACAGTCTGTAACTCCAACACAGTGGCTATTTCACCTGTGTCTCATAAGACTACTCCAGTTAATTTGGCACTTTTTCACCCATTAAATTATGCTACTTTGACAGACATAGTTAGAAACCTTAGGTCCACTACCTGCTGCCTTGACACTCTGCCTACAAGCTTTTTTAAAGATGTTTTTAACTGCATAGCATCAGCTATACTACAGATAGTCAACTGTTCTCTTCAGTCAGGCCTTTTTCCAACGGCCCTGAAGACCACAGTCATTAAACCTCTCTTAAAAAAGCCTAATGTGGATGCCTCAGTAATAAATAACTACAGGCCCATATCAAACCTACCATTTTCAGGAAAGATCATTGAAAAGGTTGTTTTTCAGCAACTTAACACCTTCTTGGAGCAAAACAATTCCTTTGATGCCTTTCAGTCTGGATTTCGAGGACATCACAGCACTGAGACTGCACTTGTAAAAGTTTTAAATGACATTCATCTGAGCAGTGATACATCAAAGATTTCGGTTCTGGTATTACTGGACCTCAGTGCTGCATTCGACACAGTTGACCATAAGATACTGCTCGACAGACTAGAAAAGTTTGTGGGACTTTCTGGCACTGTGCTAAATTGGTTTAAATCTTATTTACAAGACAGGGATTTCTTTGTGTCACTTGGCAATTATGTATCTGTGCGAACAAAAATTACATGTGGAGTTCCTCAAGGGTCCATTCTTGGGCCTCTTCTGTTCAACATCTATATGTTCCCTCTTGCTCAGATTATGGAATATCATAACATCTCCTACCATACCATACCATGCAAATGATGCACAACTTTATATAACAGTGTCACCAGATGACCATCTGCCAAATAAGTGCATTGACGAAATCAATACGTGGATGTGCCAGAATTTTCTACAACTAAACACAGACAAAACTGAGATAGTTGTTTTTGGCCCCAAAGAACAAAGGTCAATAGTCAGTGCTCACCTTGACGCCATGACACTAAAACCTACAAATCACACTGCCGAGGTGCCCTTGAGCAAGGCACCGAACCCCCCAACCGCTCGGGGCGCCTGACCAAAGGGCAGCCCCCTCACTCTGAGATCTCTCCACTTTGTGCATGTATAGGTCCTGTTTGTGCATGTGTGTGTCTTTCAGACCTGTGTGTAATTGACAAGCAAGAGTGAAAACACTGAATTTCCCCTCAGGGGGATTAATAAATTAAATAAACTTTAACTTAAACTTAAACTTAAACTTAAATCAAGCCAAAAATCTTGGTGTAGTTCTGGACTCAGACCTAAATTTCAATAGTCACATTAAGATAATTACTAAATCAGCCTACTACCACCTTAAAAACATAGCAAGAATAAAAGAATTTCTGTCTAAACAAGATACAGAAAAACTTGTTCATGCTTTCATTTTTAGCAGGCTGGACTATTGTAACGGTGTCTTCACAGGCCTGAGTAAAAGACTATTGTAACGGTGTCTTCACAGGCCTGAGTAAAAAATCAATCAGACAACTGCAGCTCGTCTAGAACGCTGCTGCCAGAGTCCTCACCAACACCAAGAGAGTGGCGCACATTACACCAGTGCTTAAGTCACTGCACTGGCTTCCTGTGTGTCAAAGGATAGACTTTAAAATCTTGTTACTTGTCTATAAAGCACTAAATGGTCTCGGGCCTAAATACATCTCTGATTTACTTGTACATTATGAAGCACCCAGACCCCTCAGATCATCTGGAACAAGATAACTTAAATTGATGGATAGCACTGCTACTCTCCAACCAAAATATGAAGCATGGACTGTAGCTGGAGAGGTGCTAGTTCACCTCCTGGGCACTGCCTTGGTGCCCTTGAGCAAGGCACTAAACCCAACAACAGCTCGGGACACCTGTCCATGGGCAGCCCCCTCACTCTGACATCTCTCCATTTAATGCATGTAAAAGGTCCTGTTTGTGCATGTGTGTGTGTGTGTGTGTGTGTGTGTGTGTGTGTGTGTGTGTGTGTGTGTGTGTGTGTGTATTTCGGGCCTGTGTGTATATGTGTATGACAACGGAGTGAAAACATTGAATTCCCCCCTTGGAGATTAATAAAGTACATCAAAAATAAATAAAAAATGAATCACATCTTCGATCCCAGCACCTTGCAACATTCCAACAGCTTATTGACATGTATGGCATAGAGAAACAACAATACATACAATACATAAAAATAGATATCTCTCACACATACTTGAAACAACAACCATGATAGACAGCATAAACAGAAGAGCAATATCAAACAAACCGCGCTCAAAAGAGTATAAACTAATATCCTCCACAGGCTCAACTGAAGACAAATGGGAAAAAGACCTCAACATCCACAGCAATAACAAATTCTGGATAAAATCTGTAATAACATTTTCAGCATGTCTAGAAATACCAAAGTAAGGCTTTTACAATACAAGATCATCCACAGAACGGAGACCAGCAGAGGAAGAGCACAGGGAGCAGGAGGGTGTGTACTCCTGGAGAAGGTCAAAGAGATAGGTGGGGGCTAGGTTGTGGAGGGCTTTGAAAGTGAGCTGAAGGTTTTTGTGGTTTTTGATGAAGAGTAGAGAGAGAGCCAGAGAGTACTGCGTTGAAATAATCAATACAAGATGTGACAAATGTATGGACCAAGACCTCAGTGCTGGACTGGGACAGTGATGGGCGGAGTCTGGAAATGTTGCGGAGGTGGAAGAATGCAGTCTGCATAATATTTTTTATGTGTGGTTTGAATGAAAGAGTGCTGTCCAGAATGACACAGAGGCTCTTGACATGGATGGAGAAGAGTACAGGGAAGTTATCGATGATGATGTGAGGGATGTGGATGTTTTGGATTTTGGACAGGGTGTTTTTGGAACCAATGAGCAGGACCTCAGTTTTGCCTCTGTTGAGCTTAAGGAAGCTCCTGCTCATCCAACTCCTGAAGTCCTCAAGGCAAGGTGGTGAGGGAGGTGGGAGGAAGGGCAGTGGAGGTTTTAGTGGAGAAGTAGACCTATGTATCATCTGCAAAGCAGTGGAAATGAACACCATGGTGACGGAGGATTGTGCACAGGGGAATGAGGTAGATGATGAATAAAAGTGGACCCAATACTGAGCCCTGGGGGACACCCAGTGAAACAGCAGAATACCTCAACCTGTGGTTCCTCATCTGGACAACTGTTGTCTGTCAGTAAGATATGACGGGAACCACGACAGTGCAACACCAGTGATCCCAATTTCAGCTATGCATTCCAGGAGTAGTGGGTGGGAGATGGTATCGAACACAGCACTGAGGTCGAGGAGGATAAGGATGGTGAGCAGTCCAGAGTCAGCTGCACAGAGGAGGTGATCTGTGATTTTAACCAAGGCTGTTTCAGTACTGTGTTTTGGGCGGAAACCAGATTGGAAGGGTTCGTGGGGGTTGTTTGAGTCGAGTGGCAGCCAGGATTTTGGATATTAGAACTTAGACTTAGACTTAGAAAACTTAGACTTCCTTTATTGTCATTGCACAAAAAAACACAGCAGTGAGATTTTGGCAACGAAATGTCGTTGCTTGGCTTCCGGATTACAACAGAGATGGAATTATGGGGCAGTTTAAAAATTAAAAATACAGTCTATATAACTAAAAAACAAGAACTAAAATAATAATAATGAGTGCAATAGAGAATAAATAGATAAATAGAATGTAAACAACAGAATAAATAGTGCAAAACAGAATAACCAGTATATACGCTGTATAAACAGTGTAGTGCAAAAACAGAAACCAGTATATAAACTGTGTAAACAGAAACATTGTAGCAGCTGGGGGGGTTATTGCACAAATACGAGGTAATTAATTAATTAATTAATTAATTAATTCTCCTCAGGCCCAGGGTGTGTGTTATTTGGCATTTAGCAGTCTGATGGCCAGGGGGAAGTAACTGTTTCTGAGTCTGGCTGTTCTGCAGCGAATGCTGCGGAACCTTCTGCCAGACGCCAGGCGGGAGAACAGTCCATGCTGGGGGTGGGTGGGGTCAGAGAGGATCCGGTGGGCTCTGGATAGGCAGCGGCTATCTGCTATGTCCTGGATGGTGGGGAGCGGGGTCCCGATGATCTTCTCCGCTGTCCTCACCACTCTCTGCAGAGACTTCCAGTCTGAGGCCCTGCAGCTCCCAGACCAGACGGAGATGCAGCTGGTCAGCAGGCTCTCGATGGTCCCTCTGTAGAAGGTGGTTAGGATGGGAGGGGGGAGGGAGGCCCTTCTCATCCGCCGCAGGAAGTGCAGGCGCTGCTGTGCCTTCTTCGCCAGGGAGGAGGTGTGGAGTGACCAGCCGAAGTTGTTGGTGATATGCACCCCCAAGTACTTGGTTGTGCTCACGACTTCCACGGCTGTGTCGTTGATGCGGAGGGGTGTGTGGCTGGGTCTGGATCTCCTGAAGTCCATGATGATCTCCTCAATATATTAAGGGGAGGTTAGAGATGGGCCTGTAGTGGTAAAGGTCAGCTGGGTCAGCACCGGGTTTTTTGAGGGTGGGTGTAATTGCAGCCAGTTTAAGAGTGGGGGATACAGTTCCAGAATTGAGGGAGGAGTTGATTATTGCAGTGATCATGGGGGACACGGATGGCAGGCAGGCTTTGAGGAGAGTAGTGGGGAGGGGATCGAGCTGACAGGTGGTTGGTTTTGCTTTGCGTATGAGCTCAGAGATGGTTTCTTCTGTTGCAGGGGGTGAAGTTGGAGAGGGGGCTGATGATTGATTGGCCTGTTGTAACCGACCAGGGTGGGTCCTTTGAGGAGGTAAATGAGAACTGCAGCTATCCATGGATGCTGTTGATTTTGTTAATGAAGAAGTCCAGAAAGGCAGAGCACTGATCAGTAGAAGTGTTTGGGGGGAGTGTTTTAGGAGGTTGGAATCAGTGGCTGACTGTTGTGAACAGAGCTCTGTTAACTTTGGCAGAACTAATCTGGTTGTAGTAGTATGAGGATTTGGCAGTGGAAAGAGCATTCTTGTAGTGATGTAGATGTTCACCGTACATTTGGGTGTGTACTCAAAGTCCAGTCTTTTTGCACAGCTGCTCCAGTTGACAACCAGCAGTGTTCAGCTGGTAAACCAGGGAGCAGTCTGGGTAAAGGAGACTGTACGGGTTTTTAGGGGGACCAGGACAGCAAGGGAAGAGGAGAGACAGTAATCATAGTGATTCACCAAGTCAGCAGGGGAGGACGATGGGGGAGGGCTGGGGTTGGAGGTGATCAGGGTAGTGAGGTCTGTAGGGTTGATGTTTTTAATGTTTCTGAAGGTGATAGTGCGATGCTCTTTCATTTTGGATAATGAGACATGAACTTCAAACGGAACAACTTTATGATTAGAAACAGGAAACTTGGTGGCAGAGATTACAGAGAATGATACCAGTGAAACAGATTAAGTCAAGTGTATGACCCTTGTTATGTGTTGGTAGGTTGACATATTGTGCAATACTGAGACTGAATCAAGGAGTGAAATGAAATCATTGGCATTGGTGTGAATTTTAAAGTCACCCAGGACAATGGCAGTAGGGCACATACAGATGTTAACATTGAGGAGAATTCAGGTAGAAAAACAGAGGAAGGCTTTGGTGGTTGGTATATGGCAGCAATAATGATGGGCTTAGGACCTGTGAGTTTTACAGCTAAGCGTCGAGAGACGTGTGATTGGGTACTGTAACAGCAGTAACTTTAATGATCTCATAATATAGCACAGCGAGTCCACCCCCCCCCCCCCCCCCCATCCCAGCAGCTTGGGGTTATACTTATGTAAGCAAAGTTCCGGTCAAATCTGACCGATTTACAGCTTAAAACACTCATAAATATTGTGTTTTACATCTGATTGCCTCAAGGCCTTATGATATCCTCCACACTGTGCAGCTGAACATATTAAAGTGATGATCACCACTTTCATTGAATTTTGAGTGGTTTAGTCAACCTTGTTACACCTGTGGTGTTCCCGGTCAAAAGTGACCGCCATAGGAAATGAATGGGTATCCAGATTATATTCATCCATCAGATGAGAAAACATCCCCATACACACCACCCCAACACACACACACACACACACAGCACACATTTCAGACTGAACAATGTCTTTTGTGGGTACACATCTCTTTCCCGCGCTTATGTGCCAATCCTCCCACATGAACCACCTTCCCGATGAAACAATGTATCACATCTTCACACAGACTAGACAGGTGTTTGTTATGTGAACCCATCTCTTTCCCGTGCTTTTTTTTTGTGCATTGTGTGTGTATTCATATGTTGTTCAATGTTTGGTCGTGTTTGTGCATGGTGTTTGTGCATGGTGTTTTATGTATCCAAATGTTGTGACAGATGTGAAAACAAATTTCCCCATGGGACAATAAAGGCTATCTATCTATCTATCTATTTGAAAGACCAGCCTGGCAGGAGCAGAGGAATGGACAGTCCGCTGGTAGCAGCCCTGCAGGGGTACACTATAGCGGGAAAAACATACACACGCTGCCGGGTCTAGGCGGCAGATTAGCCAGCAGGATTAGTGACCGAAAGAATGAGATCACGGATACAAGCATCTGAAATGAGTTATACATATATATATATATGTATATATATGGGCCATTCTACAGAATTGGTGCAAAGTCAGAGTTGGAAACATCTTGAAATAAATGTGTCTTTTCCCCAAAACTTTTCATGTATGTTAGTTGTATAATATCCAAGGTACACATTTCTAGTAGTTGTACAGTTAATTCTCATTTTGTATTTTCATACAGTTTTGGAATATTTTTCCTCTCCCAAAATTTGTCACTACCGAAACACAATGAAATATCACATGAAATAAATGGTTATATTAATCTATAAAAATTTTGTTTATATCTACCTTGTAAATATATTTTTTTGAAATTTTATTTTTCAAAATTCACAGATAAATTGAAAAGTATATAATTTTAACAAATTTTTTAACCATTATTTATCAGAATCATTGGATTTTGAATCCAATTTTTCTTTGAAAAGGGCATAAAGTTGTTCATAATGATTACAAACTTTAGGATTCATTAGTTTTAATACACATTGAACCAAAGACCATCACAATATCTTAGTTCATAATTCAATATACTTTATTTTTGACAAAACATCACATGTTTCGGTAGTGACGGCACATTTTCGGTAGTGACAATACCGTTTCGGTAGTGACCACAATATATTGTTTGTCACGGCTGAATAAGACTGTCATCATTTTATGTCAATAAAAATAACTAATAACTCATAAATGTTGAACACATGTATATCTGACATTAAATATCTGAAAATGACATAACAGTGCTTGAATTTCAGATTACACCTTACTGAAGAGGTATTGGATAGTTTCGGTCTTGACGAGACTGCAAGTGAGAACATGTTGATTTTTCTACCTAAAAAAAAGAAAACATCTCACAATATAAACTGTTTAAGAATCACTTTGTTTTATTATGAACAGCAACATAGACACTGAAAAGCTTTGTAGAGCTGAAAAGAAATGCAGAGCGATAATAATTCTAAAGGAGCTCCTCTTTTTAAACAACAGAATAAAGCCACAGTATGTATTTAAAACGGTTAAAACAATGAGAAAACCTTCTTAACAAATGTCTACAGAACATGAACACAGAAATTAGTGTGTGTGTGTGTGTGTGTGTGAGAGAGAGAGAGTGAGTGAGTGAGAGAGAGATTGAGTGTGTATCGCAGGTTAAAAAGATGAGAACATTTGCTTCACAAAAGTCTACAAAACATGAACACAGAAATGATTGAGTGTGTGTGTGTGTGTGTGTGTGTGTCTGTGTGTTTGTGTGCAACTCAGAAGTCTGTTCAGTAGTCTAACTTTTCACACACAGCCTTGTACATTGGTGGGTTTATTTGGACATGCCTGCTCGTGACCTGTTGAGGTGGACAGATTAGGGTGACGATCTTGTCTGCCGTGTACCAGATCTTGTCCTCAACTAGTGGCCAATAAAATCTGTTTCGTCCAATGTTGTGCATTACCCTGACCTCCACTGCACCTGAAGACATAAAAAGGGC
This sequence comes from Epinephelus moara, assembly GCF_006386435.1. Lineage (NCBI taxonomy): Eukaryota > Metazoa > Chordata > Actinopteri > Perciformes > Serranidae > Epinephelus > Epinephelus moara. The sequence continues at coordinate 40,844,518 of NC_065526.1, forward strand.
AAATGACATGACTGGTGATGTTACTTATTCGAGTGTTATGGAAAATTAGAATGGAAAATAGTTTATAGGAGAAATAAACTGTTTGTATATTATAAATGAAAATGAAAATATCTCACCTTCATCCACATCTTCAATAATCCCAGGATATGGATCACTTTCATACGTGACCACGCACCATTTGCCAACAAGGTCTTCTGTGATGTCGTCAACTGGACACAGAGTCCCTTGACATCCAGAGTTTGAGGTTGGGGTTGGTGGTTCAGCAGATGCACATACATTTCTTGAAGGCTGTGTCGGTGGTGCAATGTTGGTGGACATTGGCTCGAAACAGGGGCAGATTGCTTCTCTGTTGCAGAAGCAACTGAGCACTCTATGATGGATGGTGCCTGGAGTTGTACAAATCACCTGATGGATGCTGAGTGTGCCTTTGATGGTGGGCAGCTTTTCTGGCAGGCGAGCACTTACTGTTGAAATCTGTTCTTCTTCCACATAAAAGAGTTTGACTTTGGTGAGAGGAAGGAGTGCATCATACAGTGCTTTTGCTGTTGGTATGTCAGTACCTCTGGCTACCTGTGAATCTGCTGTTCTCTTTATGGTGGCTCCGACACCATCAGCTGGCCCTTTACCATGACCAGCTTCCAGAAAACTCCAGTTCACAGCAGTAAAACCCATCTGGAAAGGAATGGTGCTCATGAAGTAAAAGTTCTTCTTGCCTCTATACTGCATGGTTGGCCCATCACTAATGAAGAAGAGTTTTTGAACTTTTGGATGATTCACTCTCAGGAACTGAAGAACCGGTTCAAGTTCAGCCCAAATGGCAGCAGGATCATGTTTCATTGGGGGTGACAGGGCACAGAATGTCAGAGTATTTTCTGTGGTGTACAAAACAGCATTGTGTAGTGTTGTCTGTCTATGAGATGCTCCAAAATGGACTTGCTGTACCTCCTTAGAATATTTGCACTGCCAATTTTCTGCGTAGTCAATGTGAAGAATAGCCTCATCTTCTTTCAGAGATCTGTGCAAAGACTGTAGCTGTGTGTATTGATGTTGGATGTTGAAGAGGTGCTTGCACACCTTGTCTTTCATTTCCTTCTCAAAATCTTCCAGTAGGTGCTTTGTGCTACCCTCACATCTCTGTTTAATGGTTTTTGTCACAGTGATCGTCTCTCTTTTCCCATCCTTTTCTTTTTCATAGTCTTCTTTTTTTGTGAGCCACTGGTACCACCATGTGACCCCTGCTCCTGAAGTCTTTTCGCTATGTGTGAGCGACTTGTTCTTGCATGAGATACATTCTCTGTACATACAAGCCTTAACCTGTGTGTCACAGCACAACTCCTCTGCCACTTTGTTCAAACTCTGTGAGTTAATGATGCCAAGCTGTTTTAGCCTCTCTGCTTTCATTTTGGCATTGTCATGCACTTTGCAGACACATGTCTCCCTGTCACTGATGTTTGAAGCAACAATCCAAAATGGCTTTATCCTACAGAAAAGCGAATAGGATAGCTTTAGATGAGGCATCTCCAACATCAGTTTCTGATACAAATTCAGCATTGTGTCAGACAGAAACCTCTTTTGTTTCTTTGTTTTAAATCTTGTGATTGTTTCCTTCTTTCCTGCTGATATCCGACTATTGTCATCTCGACTCAGAAATGTTTTGACGATGTCCATGTTTTTTTGTTTGTGATTTTTCTGATAGGTGAAAGTAAGACATGGGTGGTTTTCAGTCTTGTTGAACACTTTGTGTGAGACACCAACACATTTTCTCATTGTAGAGACGAGTTTGTACTTCCTCAGTAGCCCGGTTGTGAGAGATCTTCTGAATGAATGTTTGTCTTTGTAGCTTGCAGATTTGTATTTTTCTTTAATTTGATGCATGAGTGTGTTGTGAAAAAGTAGGGTCTTTGTCACATGTTTAGGCAATCTGTACTTCTGTGCATCCATCTGTGTTTTCGATCTTGGAGATTTAGACAATTCTGACATTATCTTCTGTCTTAATCTTTGACATCGCTTTTTATATCTTTCTTTCTTCCTCTGCATTCCTGCTATCTTCTCTTCCAATTTCTTTAATTTTCTGTATCTGTTCATTGATGTTCTTTTGGTCGCTTTTTTCCCCTCACTCTCACTGGAAGTGCTGGGTGGCGTGTCCCTGCAAACAGCTTTTTCTTTCTGCCTTTTCATCATCCTCTGTTTTTTCTGTCTTGTCCTCCATTCCTTTCTTTGCTGTCTTTGCTCCCTTGCAGATAATTCCATGACACTCTTCAACTTTCCCTCTTCCCTTCGTTTGTTATTTCTTTCTCTTTCCTTTTTTAAGTACTCGTCGTACTTCACAGGGTCATCCCTCAACCTTTTTCTGTACTCCCTCAGTCTCTCTGCTCCTGTTTTTGCTCTGCTCCTCTGGTTATTTGGCATACTGTCTCTCTCCCTGTATAAGTTAACCATAGAAATTAACATTACTGACACATTTTAAGAAGTCAGTAATTAGAAAGCAGTGGCAAAAACAAGTGTCAATCTGAGCCTGACCAATGGAACTAATGGAACATGCTGACTTAAAGGTGCAGTCTTCATTTGTAATCCAATACACTTTTTGTCAATTTCAGGAAATATCTCTTCACATTCCATGATGACTGTTCTGTGTGTGCACTCAAAAACATACTGGTGTTCATACGCAGTAGGTAAAGGTAAAGGGGAGTGTCCACCAACAGAGGGAGGAGTTTCCATTTTGTCACTACCGAAACAGTGATGTCACTACCGAAACGTCACCACATGTTTCGGTAGTGACTGTTTCGGTAGTGACAATTTTAGATAACTAGCTAGCCTAGCTTAAAGAGGCTGATCAGCACATGGTTAGCTAGCAGTTTTCTGAACTATTGCACACACATAAAAACTATTTTTTCTGCCATAAAACCAAAAAAAGTTTGTTTAAGTGCAGTAAATAGGTGTTCGGTAGTGACGTCTCTTAAAGTTACACACTGATTTTCAGACTTTTGAACACCTTTTCTTCAAAATGATGAGACCTAGCTACTCACCATGCAGCCAAAACATGAGAGGGACAAAGGAATACTTCCTGATAAAAAAATTTGAGGTGTAGCTTAAATCAGTCTTAGCCTATGAACTAAAACCTACAATGTTTCGGTAGTGACAAGAAAATGAGGGACAAGATTTTTTACACACATTTTCATGATTTACAAAAAATATATAAAATCAATCTACTTTTTTACACTTCCATTTCAAATAAATCAAAAAGACCCTTCTAAAAAGAACAAAAGAACATTTTATAAAAATCATTTCACTATCATTTTCATGAATTGAAATTTAGGAGTTGGGGTTGGGGACAGCCACCTAACAATGTAAAGTACCCTATAAATGATGATTTTATATATATTAAGCATACTGATATCTTAAATATCATTTGGTGTTTCAATAGATAACTGCAAGATCTTATTAAACATGTAAAATTTGCATACTTAAATGTTTTTTAAATTTGTTTTTTTGTTTGGGGACAACAGTTTGCACCAATTCGGTAGAATGGCCCATATACACATATATATAAATCCCCCTCCCACTCCATAGGGGTGGTGATGTGTCTTCCTCAAGCTTGGGTTTCCTACCAGAGGCCTGGGAGTTTTAGGGTTCTGCGCAGTTTCTTAGCTGTTCCTAAGACTGCACCCTTTTGGATAGAGACCTCAGATGTTGTACCTGAAATCTGCTGGAGCCACTCTCCCAGTTTGGGGGTCTGTTGATCTTGTACTAAGTGCCTGTTGTTGTGCTGCCATGATTAGTGCTTCTGTGCTGTCTTTCAGTCCAGCCTTTTTCCAGCCACTGGTAGGATATCTTGATGTCAGCCACTTCTTCAGTATGTGAAAGGACTTGTCCTTCCATGATGGTTTGTCCTCCTCTTCTGCATTCTTGGGTTTCTGCTGCCTGAGGTTTTCACTTAGCAGCTCTTCTTTGGGGGCCATCTTCCTGATGTATTCCTGGATCTTGGTTGTTTCATCCTGTGTGGGGTACTTCAGCATGTCTTCAACATGAGCCTGAGTCTCCGGAGGGTCCCCATACTGTGGAAGACATCCTGCCTCGTTCCTGTGCCAAAGCCGTCCCAGTGGCTCCAAGGACAACAGACCCGTGGCATCCCAAATCATGAAGACCCTTTAGAGATATACTTTAGTGCGTATGCGCCGACTGTGCGTGCAGCCTGTTGCAGTCGCTCCTGCTTGTTTTCTTAGTTTTCCAAATTTTTGGCTTCATTACGTAACTACTTGTATTTTGTATTTTAATGACTGACATTTAAAGCTGCACCATCCCAAACATGCTGATTGGGGAGTAACGGGAGTGTAGTGTGCTTCACTGAGACATGGCTGCACCAGGTCATACCAGACGACGTCTCCATCAGCGGCTTTTAGACTGTTCGGGCGGACCGGGATTGCACCGAGAGCAAAAAGGAGGGGGGGGCTTGCCGTTTTGGGTCAACAACCGATGGTACAGTCCTGCCCACATTACTATCTAGGAACGAATCTGTTGCCCGGACATTGAACTGTTTGCTGCTGGACTCAGGCCGTATTATTGGAGTTTTCACATGGCATTATAGTGACTGTTTACATCCCCCCCTCTGCCAACCCGACTTCAACCACGTCACCATGGCAACAACATTGCCCAACTTTACTCAGTATGTGAGCTGTCCTACTAGAGAAGGGAGAACCCTGGACTTGCTGTATGCAAACGCCAAGGATGCATACAGCTGCTCCCCCCTCCCCCCTCTGAGTAGGTCAGACCACAACCTGGTGCACCTCAACCCCTGCTATGTACCTCTAGTTAGGAACCAGCCTGCAACCATGAGGACAGTGAGGAGATGGTCGTAGGAGGATTAAGAGACACTGCAGGGCTGTTTTGAGGTGACAGACTGGCAGGCACTCTGTGAGCTGCATGGGGAGGACACTGATGGGCTCACAGAGTGCATCATGGACTATATCAGTTTATGTGTGGACTCCACTGTCCCAGCCAGGACTGTCCATTGTAATCCAAATAACAAACAGTGGCTAACAAAGGACATCAAAGCTATCCTGAATGCAAAGAAGAGGGCCTTCAGAGCTGGTAACAGGGAGGAAATGAGAACAATACAGGGGGAACTGAAGGTGAAGATCAAGGAGGCTAAGGAGAGGTACGGGAGGGAGCTGGAGTGGAAACTCCAGCAGAACAACATGAGAGAGGTCTGGAGTGGAATTAGGACCATCACTGGCTTCAGGACCAACAACAACAGAGGAGTTGAAGGCAGCGTGGACAGAGCCAATGAACTAAATCTGTTTTTTAAAAGATTTGACACTGCTGGCCATCACCCACTCCACCCTCCCCCACTCCTCCTTCTTACACCCCCCCCACCCTCCATTGTGAACTCTCCTCACATCTCCTCCCCCAGTGGCCAGACTGACTGTACTCTCCATCGTGAGGACTACACCCCTCCTCCACCTATCACCTCCACAATGTGCTTCACTGCTGACCATGTGAGAAAACAGCTGATGAGATTCCACTCAAGGCTGCAGGCCCTGATGGTGTCAGCCCCAGGGTGCTCAAAGCTATGTGGAGTATATGTCTTCAACATGAGCCTGAGTTTTCAGAGGGTCCCCATACTGTTGAAGACATCCTGCCTCGTTCATGTGCTAAAGACACAGCGTCCCAGTGGCTCCAAGGACTACAGACCCGTGGCATTGACCTCCCACATCATGGAGACCCTGGAGAGACTCGTCTTGGAGCAGCTCTGGCCCATTGTTAAGCCACTCTTGGAACCCCTCCAGTTTGTCTATCAGCCCCGACTTGGAGTGGAGGGCGCCATCATCTACCTGCTCAACCGCAGGTGTGATAGTTTGTGGGAAAATGTCTCTGAGCTTGTTTGTCCTGGTTCTGATGGACCTGAAACGCCTGCCTGAGGGCAGCAGGACAAACAGCTGTGAAGTAGGATGGGTGCTGTGCTTTTTTGACTTTTCCAGTGCATTTAACACCATCCGTCCAGCTCTATTAGGTGACAATCTGACAGCAATGCAGGTGGATGCCCCCCTGGTGTCATGGATTGTAGACTACTTGACTGGCAGACCACAGTATGTGCGCTTGCAACACTGTGTGTCAGACAGAGTGGTCAGCAATACCGGGGCCCCGGTACTGTCCTCTCTCCCTTCCTCTTGACCCTCTACACCATGGACTTCAGCTATTGCATTGAGACCTGCCATCTTCATAAGTTTTCTGATGACTGTCATAGTTGGATGTATCAGCAAGGGTGATGAGGATGAGTACAGGGCTGCTGTGGATAACTTTTTCACATGGTGTGAGCAGAACCATCTGCAGCTCAACGTGGCAATGACAAAGGAACTGGTTGTGGATAGTAGGACCAAGATACCGGTGACCCCTGTTTCCATCCAAGGGGTCAGTGTGGACATTGTAGAGGACTATAAGTACCTGGGGGTACACATTGACAATTAACTGGACTGGGCTAAGAACACTGACGCTCCCTACAGGAAGGGCCAGAGCCGGCTCTATTTTCTGAGGCGACTGAGGTCCTTCAACATCTGCCAGACTATGCTCAGGACTCTGCACGGACCCCGAGCGCCCGGCTTCCTCGGATTTTCACCTTCGGAACAAGGACACAACAAAGATTGCTTCTGGAACCACAGCTCTTTCCAGCTTTCCCCTGCCAGCTAACAAAAGCAGCATGTCTCAAACCAACTTTTCTCCATCCATTCAAGGATTGGTAACGTGACAACTGGGCATAGCTTTATCACAGCTGTACAGGCTAAGCAAGACTGTTTAACTTGTTGTATGTGATTTAATGCTGTTTACTAAGTTATTGTTGTGATTGTCTGCAGTTAGCTTTGGCGAAGTCAACTAACCAATACCCTAAGTGAGGTTAGTTTGCTCATGCTGTTCTCAGACTGGCATGCAACTAAACATCCTCTGCACTAATCCAGACCCTTTGTAACACATATCACCTTGACAAAGACTCATTTACAAATTTGCTTTCAACAGAGCTACACCTAAAGACGCAACTCAGAGTCCCGCTTCTTTTCCTTTGTCTTTGTCCTGACCTCGCTGTCAGGCAACACCTCCCCCAATCTGAAGCCAGTTTTGATTCGCCATCTTGGAGTTTTCTTTTGTCAGCCATTTTGTTTGTAGGCCAAGCGGCCCTTTAATTCTCTCTCTCTCTCTCTCTCTCTCTCTCTCTCACTCACTCACTCACTCACTCACTCACTCACTCACTCACTCACACACACACACACACACACACACACACACACACACCTGTATATAGTCAGTTAGTTAGAATTTGTGTGTTTCATTTGCTTTGCTTCCTTTATGAATAAATATATGTTTGGAATCATACCTGCCTGTTTAATGTTGCACAAGAGTGAATGAATAGTCAACCTCTGCTTTGTCAATAACTCAGAAATCCTTCAGGCTTTACTTTTAATTTTGGTTACAGTTATGAATTTAATTATTAATCAGACATTCCAAATTGATAGTTTAGTGAACTTTATGAGACTGATATCTTTAAGTGGCTATCATTTTTCCCTTTTCGGGAATGGTGCCCCACGAGGTGAATGTATGTAATGTAAATGAAGTCACATTATTTAACATAATTAATAATTATTATTTATAATTCTTAATTATTTCTGATAGCCAATTTGATACTTTAATTGGAGATCTATTACGAGGTCAGACCCGTGTTAAGGCTAAGTCCCCAGAAATGGTGCCGCCGTGTAAAACATAGTATTGTTATAGATTTCCAACAAATAGTATCCCCGCCTATTATAATACCAGTAGTTTCCCTACATTTTTGGTGCCCCCCCCCCCATGAGGCCTACTATTGTAATTCTCAACATTCCCAAATTTGTAGAAATTTACAACAGCATTCACCCGAGAACACCAGCACTGACAAGTACGCCATTGGTACCCTGTTCTCTTCACAGATGAGAGCAGGTTCACACTGAGCATGTGACAGGTAAAAAAGAGTCTAGTGACACCGTGGTGAACATTATGCTGACTGTAACATCATCCAGCATGACCGGTTTGGTGGTGGGTCAGTGATGCTCCGGGCAGGCATATCCTTGGATGGTCGCACAGACCTCCATGTCATAGTAGATGGTACCCGACTGCTGTTAGGTACCTGGATAAAATCCTCACAGCAATTGTCAGACCTTACGCTAATGCAGTGGGCCCTGGGTTCCTCCTGGTGCTAAATCCAATTAACCCTCTGGAGTCCACAGCCGCACCAGTGCGTCAAAATCACGTGACCGATTTAAGAGGATGTAGCAGCAAGTCACAGCCTCGCTGAGTCTCCGTTTCATTTTGTGCAGAAAGTGCGAACTTCAAACTTTTTACCACTTTTTAAATTATGTTGATAGGCCATATAAAACCAGACTTATGATAAATAATAAACACCATGATTTACCTGAATATTGTTGTCACGTTTGGTGCACGTTTGGTGCAGGAAGAAATGGTAAAAACGGGCTATTCGGGCTGACGAAAGTGCTGAAAGCAACAACAGCAGCAAAAAAAAAACAAAAAACACACCAAACCCCCTTTTCAATTGGTGGAAAAATATGCCACATCAACCAATCAAAAAATCATATGGCAACAGCAGCATTTGTTGCTACGGAAGAGAGGAAAGTTTGTGGGAGTGACGGCGGCAAGAGAGAGACAGCAATAAGGATAGTGAGCAGAGAAATAGTTAGAGATTTGTGATATTTAGCGTGTTCAGAGTGTATGGTTAGTGTGTAGTGTGTTTGGTGTATAGTGCAGTGTGTTTAGTGTGTCGTGCAGTCGTGTTTTTAGTTTTGCATGTCAAAACAATGAGGCGACTCCTGAATGTGGCACAGGCACTGCATCTCCTCTTTGAGCGGGATGGAGCGGAGGGAAATGCGAAGCCGGAGTAGGAGTCAGAGAGTGAGGACTTTGACGATGAAGGGGATGATCTATCGTTTGTGTTGGAAGAGGAGAGAGAAGAAAAGGAGCCTCCGACGAGCGCACCAAGTGGCACCCGGAGGTCCGCACAGAGGAGGGGACGGCGTAGCGCGCCCACCCGGTCCCAGTCTCCGCTGGCACAGGCAGCAGAGCCAGAGCCACACCTCAACTCTGAGCCCTGGAAGACGGAGGAGGATGCTGACACTGCCCCAGCAGTAAGCAGGAGCCACGGAGAACACCAGGAGTCCAGGTAGAGACACCTTTTTCTATTGTTTTTTGCCACTGACACAGTCAAGACAATCTGCAGCAACACAAACAAAAATGCTGGAAAAAACAAGGAGTTAGGGAAAAAGTACAAATGGACTGACATAGAGACAGAAGATCTGTACAAGTTTTTTGGTCTTCTGATGTACATGTCGTTGGTGTCCCTGCCAAGTCTCCAAGACTACTGGAGACAAAATCACATTTTGTCTGTACACCTTCCAGCCAAAGTGATGACAAGAGACAGGTTCAGATCCATATTTTGGAACATCCACCTCAGTGATCCTGAGAGGGATGTTCATAATGACAGACAGAAGGGAACACCAGGCCATGACAAATTGTTTAGAGTCAGGCCTCTGGCATGACACAATACATGAAGGACAAGCCAACTAAATGGGGGATTAAACTTTTTGTATTGGCTGAGTCAAGCAGTGGCTACACCATGGCACCAGCCAATGATATTCCCCGTGCTGTTCATGGCCCCAGAGGATATTGTGAACACAGACCCGATGGCAGCTACATCCACGCAGGTACCACACGGCAGCAGTGTCTTCTTCCATGTTGAATCGATAACAACTGTGGACAAGTGCACGTACTTATACAATTTCTTTGTGTTGTGGAATGCTTGTTATTAGCGGGAATGCAATTCATTTGCTCTCCATACCACCAGTTTAACTCTTCGCACTGTGGGCACTCAAACCCAAACCACTGACAGCGTCTTTCCTAGGTTTACAGCTTTGGGGGGGGGGAATAACAAATCAAAAAATTTTGCCCATATTCGGTTCGGCACACTTGACATGCTGCTGTGTTGTGCTACGGCCTATTCAAGTGCTGGAATTTGTTATTTACGTGACAACGCCTGAACACAACACAGGCTGTGTGTGTTTAATGTCAGACCTATTTAGACTTTTTATTCTGTTTTCATTGTCCAAACGTGAAAGTTTCTGTACTCAGGCAAATGCACAAATTCACATTTCTGTGCTCCAGCCAGTAGCGTGCTTTGCAGCTTCTTTAAATTGAGACGCATAATCGAATTTGACGTCATGAGCGACTTGAGCTGCTTTCGCTGCCACTAATATTTTACTAGCGGCGCTGCTAGAGCGAATTCAGCTATTTTGCAGCTCTGGCAGCTTTTGGTGTGAACATACAGTTACTCGGGTCACTTAGAGCGCGGTGGCAATTAAGGTCTCGTTGAAGTCAGGGGGTCTCCACTTGACTCCACCTGACAGAGAACTACCGAAATGGCCGAATCAAGGCTGCTTCAGTTTCGGGGGAGGTGTTTGTCTGACCGTGTGGTCAGGACAAAGACAAAGGAAAAGAAGCGGGAACTTTGAAATGCCTGTTTGGGTGTAGCTCTGTTGAAAGCCTGTTTGTTAATGAGTCTATGTCAGTGTGACGTGTGTTGCAAACGGTCTGGATTAGTGCAGAGATTGTTTAGTTGTGTGCAAGAATCTGTTTGTGAACAGTTTTAGTAAACTAAACACTTAGCTTTGGCGAAGGCAACTAATCAGTGACCTAACTGCCAACAATCACAACAATAACTCAATGAACAGCATCAAATCACATACAACAAGTCAAACAGTCTTGCTTAGCCTGTAAAGCTGTGATAAGCTATGCCCAGTTGTTACATTACCGATCCTTGAGTGGATGGGAGAAAGAGTCATTTGGTGGTGTACTGCTTTGTTAGCCAGCAGAAGAAGGCTGGGAAGGTGTGGTTTCAGCTGCAGTCTTTGTTGTGTCCTTTGTTCCAAAGGTTCTGATCCGAGGAAGCTGGTCACTCGGGGTCCTTGCAGAGTTAAACGCTGGGTGCTAACTCACTTAGTTCCTTGTTGCTGGAAAGCTAGTTGCAATGGCCTTGTGTTTGCAACAGAGTCTGTGATCAGTTGCCCTCCCTTTAGTGGTTTGGGCTATGGAGCAGGGGTTTGGGCCTCTGCTGTCCCAGGCCCAGCCGGAAAGAGGGGTGCAGCTGCTACAGCAGCTGGAGCAAGAAGAGAAAAGTCTGTTGGAAGGGAGCAGATCTTTCCAGGATGCCTGTGACATCACAGAGTCACATGTCACTGAAAAAGTCCTGTCCAATCAAGTTGTGAGACTTGGGTCTCACTGAGGTGTGAGGTGAGATCTCCTGTGGAGATGGGTGTCGCATAGCCCTCTTTGTTTGAAGACAAAGAGCATGCAGAGGAAAAAGCCTTTAAATTGTCCAGTGATGATTTTACCATATGATAAATCATCTGTGGTCCTGTGAATCCCAACAGTTAGTACATACCATAAGGTTTATTTTCAGATGTGGAGGGAAGTTAGATTTGACCACTGAGGCCCAGGAGAGGTCAAATTCAAGATGGCCGCCAATAATATTCAAATATGCTTAACTTTGGAACCAAACACAATAGAAAAACATTTAAGGTGTCATTTCCAACTAAGTTTAGGGTGCCCATTCAGTTAGTGATACTCTTGAGATCAATGGAATTCAAGAAAATGCATTTAGGTCAAGGTCAAGGTAAAAATTTGCTTACAAAAAGCAAAACTTTTTCCCCTTTTTTTTTTTTTTTTAATGAACCCCAAAAATATTTCAATTACTTTTTACTCTCATGTATTATTCAGTAATTAGTTATCATTTACTGGGATGTGTGGTTATTTTTTCCTGCTACGCCCATCATTATCAGCTGATGGCCCTCTAGAGCATCAGTAGCTAATGCCAGTAGCGATGTAGTCAGTAGGCAACATGATGAGTAGGCTACACATGCACAAGTGACGAGACAGAGAGCACTTCTGACATATATATCCTACCAGGTAAACTGACTGACTATGTACAGACAATGGCTGTGTTTCCCAGTTAAGAGCGATCTTAAGACTTAAGAGCACAGTTACGAACATTTTTGGTAAGAAGGGTTGCTAAGATACAAGTGTTTCCCAGATGCGTTCTTAATGCCCCTCTAAGGATCGCTCTTAAGATCGCTTTTTAAGAAGCTCTAAACAGGAGCTGTCCACTACCGGTGCTGAAATAATCGATGTTAGGCAAATCGATCACCCACCACTTAATCAGCGCATAAGTCACACACAGCACTGCTACCTAATGTACTAATTCCCTGCTGCTCGTGTGTATGTGTGTTCTAATAATTCTAAGTAGAATCGTAAGAAATCATAAGGAAATGTATTATATTTAAACAAAAAAAACACAGATGCCTTACTGAGGCTGGTGCCGTCTCCCACCACTTCCAGGAAGCTCCCCACTGCGTAAAAACGCAGTGCAGCCAGGCACTGCACCTCCAGGCTGAGGGCAAAATTGCACCAGGTTGCCCTCCGGATGTGTGGAGACACTAGTTGATGAGGTGTTGTATCTCGGTACTTCATTTGGACAGCCCAGTCTGACAGCACGTTGAGTGGGCTGAAGTGCTGATATGTATATGTAAACGCACAAATGCATTTACATATACGGTTTGGCTTCGCACATGGCGACGCTGTTGGTTAGCAGCGAGAATATGCTGTAAAGCAGCCATGGTATCTCACACATGTGTGATGTGGCAACGCCTTTATATAGAGTAGCGGGTGGAGCATCCATTGATGTGGTTCCAGCTGAGCTCAATTACACCTGTCAGTTGCCTGATATCTGACTGTCGCAGGTTTGGAGGGTGGATGTGTTTCTCATATGTGCATACAGATGTGGGATATGTGTGGACAAATTATGATAAATGATAGTCATGATGATTCATTTTATTTGTGTGCCTGATGTGCACAGCACATAGAGGAACACACTTGTTATTCCTCATACTTATTTTTCTTCTCATTATTATTTTTCTTCTGCCAGATTTCGGTGCGTAACTTGTGCCACAGCTTTGAGCGCACATAGGTTCTTTATAAAACATATAGATTCAAGATTCAAAGTGTTTACTTATGCACAGTAAGGACATGCGTTTCCAGAATGAAATTCGTTCTTTTCTGTCACCAATTAATGCTAAACAATATAAATCTGAAGTATAAAACAGATCAAAATATATACGGTGCGCACTGTTTCAATATCTACGGAAGCATATTGCATTCACTTGACAAATGAAAAATAAAGTCTGTTTTACTGAGTAATTTTTTCTGTTTTCGTGGTATTTTTTTTCTGTTTTTCATGGTAATTTTTCTGTTTTTCTGAGTATTTTTTTCTGAGTTAAGAGAGCAATAGAACAACAGACGCTTTCATTCCTTTCTTGGGAGCTCGATATAATGGAAGCCAACATGACCCGCTTGTTTAGTTTAATCCAGTTTCACTTTGTTTTGGGTTTGAGACACTGGGAGATACTCTTGTCTTTAAGTCATATAGATGGTGTTATTAGTTTGTCGACTTTACGCAGGCACCGGTCACTTGCAGGTGCCAGGTGGGAGCTTCTCACGAGATTTTGAAGTATCTCGTCTCCTCGTTCAGGAAAAAACATTACCACGAAAAACAAGGGAAAAATTACTCAGAAAAACAGAAAATATTACTCAGAAAACCAGGGAAAAAATTACTCAGACAGTAATTAGTCAGAAAGCTTAGTGTAATATTAATTTGCCTGACGCAGCTGGATCTGTGAGCATTTGGTCACTAAAAAGACTGTTAAGAGTGGGTAAGCTTTATCTTACAACTCCTTCTTAGTGAAAGATCTTAAGCTAAGAGCGAACTGGGAAATGTGTTTTTCTTTCACGGGAGGCTTAAGAGCGTTCTTAAGAAGCTCTTAGCGCTACGAGCCATCTGGGAAACAGATGGCAGTAGTCTGTATTCATCATTTAAAAAAGGGAAACTTGAAGACCGTCTTGACGCTAGTTAGCCAGTTAGCACATTCACATCACAACACAATCCAATGTTAAAAGAACAGATTATATTCATACATTTTGAACAATAACATAAACCATCAGGGAACATTTCTGCTAAAGGGCTCAATGGCTAAAGAAAAACAGTCTTACTTCATTTAACAAGTTTGACCTCACTACATCTCGACTTAAGCTCTTTGTTTACATTCATTACCTGTGTTTCTCTTCTCATGCGTTGAGATGAACTGCCAATCAAAGTGATTTCATTCACTCATTAGCTCCGCTGTGCCAATGCTGATTCAACGTGCCAAATCAGCAGATAAAAGGCTAATTAGCACCAACGGGGGCCAATCATGCTGGACACACCGCATTGATGAGGGCGACACTCAACTAAGGATGCGCAGAGATGTCCTTATCTGTATCTGTATTTGTATCTTTTCAACCAGAAAAATTATTTGTATCTGTATTTGTATTCGGATAAAACCCGGAAGCGGGTGTGGTTTATACGGAAGTTGTGTTACATTGTATTTTCTAACTTTATATTCATTGGCAATGCAATTTCTGAGCATTCAAAGCATCAAATTTATTTAATATTGGCATATACTAAGTTCTGAAATATATTTCCATGTCCTCATACTTCACTTTTCAATAATAATAATAATTATTAAAGCTGCAAGCAGCTGTGATCGGACCCTCGCTCTCCTGCACAACTGCGGGGGCCCAGCAGCACGCATAACTGAAGCGATTATGTGAAAACTCAGAATAAGTTAACCCTGATGTGGCGTGATGTTTCATCTTCCTACTCCAAAAAAAAAAAAACCCTATGGGGAGGGTTTTTTGAAAATTTCAAGGGGGCGCTATAGAAGCGTTTTGTCCCCCCATGGGCAACGCCCCTATTAGATGTAAGAGCTCGCCATTTTTGACCTGTGTATCAATTTTCATAAGGATATGAGGTCACTGAAGCCATCAAAAAGCCAAACGTATTTGGTGGCGAGGGAGGCACCATAGTGGCCACGCCCCTTGACATAGAGACAAGCTTTTAATAACTTTTCATCAGCATGGTCTCTGGATGATCTGTAAAAAATTTGAAGTCGATTGGATGAAATGTGGAAATCACGCCAAAATGACAAGTCAAAATCAAAATGGCCGACTTCCTGTTTGGAGTAGACCATTGGTGCCAGAGACTTTCATGTGCATCTGGACAACATACACATGTGTACCAATTTTCATGTTCCTACTCCAAAAAAACCCCTATGAGGAGGTTCATGTTCCTACTCCAAAAAAACCCCTATGAGGAGGGTTTTTTGAAAATTTCAAGGGGGCGCTATAGAGGCATTTTGTCCCCCCCATCGGCGATGCCCCTATCAGATGCAAGAGCTTGCTATTCTTGACCTGTGTATCCATTTTCATGAGGAGATGAGGTCGTTGAAGCCATCAAAATGCCAAACGTATTTAGTGGTGAGGGATCGACAGTCGCCACGCCGCCACATGGACACCATTAGACGTAGCTTCACAGCGTTCATAAGGTAGCTTCACCAACTTGTTCTGCATGCATTAGAAGTGGAATGAAGTTGGTGCGGTCAAATTTGTGGCATTAGTACATCTTAAAGTAAAAACTGGTCACTTCCTGTTACCACTGGGGGGAGCTATGAGTAAGGTGGGATATTAACATATCGGGGCGTTCGGATCGGAGCCATCATCGTGTCCAGCAAGTCTGAAGCTGCTGAGATCAAGTATGTGGGCGGGACAGCCGTTGATCGGACGAAATCCCAAGGAGGAGTTCGTTCAAATTTAAGTTGTGGAAATCGCCGTAACGAAAAAATTCAAAACAAAATGGCTGACTTCCTGTTGGGATTTTACCATGACGTCAAGAGACTTTTTTGTGCTTCTCGGTATGATACATGTGCGTACCAAATTTCGTTTGCCTACGACAAACTAACCCCAATGGGGAGGGTTTTTTGAAAATTTGTAGGGGGCGCTATTTCGGCATTTCGCATCAACCATGTGCAACCGCCCAAAAATATCGAATTTCGGATGCGGCTGGACAAATGTGGAAAGTTAGAAGCATTTTGAAATTTGGGAAAGGGGCGAAATTGGGGCACAAAGTCGGGTAAAGAATAATAATAATAATTAAAGCTGCAAGCAGCGATGAACGGGCCCTCGCAGTCCACGCACGTCGGGGCATGCTGCCGTCGGGGGCCGTGCGCCTAGAAGTCTTGTCAGCTGTAATAAATAAAAAAATAAACGTTATCTCTTACTTACATTTCCAGTATACAGGTAGTCACCCAACCCACGTATGTTTTTTTTCCAAAAACTAGCAGCTGAATACATGCCCAATAGTTCAAGGTCTTCTGACTCTTTAAAAGTTGACATGGTGTCTCTAGCTCAAAGTATGAGGGACAAGAAGAGGTTGAAAGTCGATGAGTTTTGAAGAGAATTTGAAGGTTTTCCAATTTACTTCCATTCACACTAATTAGACTGCCACCAGAGCGCCACATATTGGCCGATTTGCACCGAATTTTGCACAAACCCTCATCGGGCCATGGAACACAATTAGCAAAAAGTGTTGTGGTAATCTGACTGTATTTGGTCAAGATATTAAAGACTGTTTTGAACACAATGTGCAGGAATTTGTTGTTTTATATTTTGGGCGTTTTTTGGACTATCAAAATTCTTTTGATAAC
>NC_065526.1:40861688-40864116 GCF_006386435.1 Epinephelus moara
AAATTCAGGACGACAATAGATTATAAAATTTTTCGCCAGGTGTGACTTATATTCCAAGTTTGGTGAGTTTTGGGGTATGTTCAGGCAGTGAAAAATGCGATCATATGGGCGGAAGAAAAAAAAAAAAAAAAAAATATCTATATATATATATATATATATAAATAATCGGGAGAAAAACAATAGGGACCTCACAGGTCTCCTGCTCGGGCCCTAATAATAATCATTCGAAAAACAATAGGGACCTCGCAGGTCTCCTGCTTGGGCCCTAATAATAAACAGCGCGATTACAATAGGGTCCTCATGGACAACTTCGGATAATTGGATATAACATCTGCCGGTGGAACGCGCTTTCAACTCCATACCTACCAAAGAAAGACCAGCTAACATTAGGCCTACACAGGATTAAGGAACTTGCTGCTTTGATGACTGTTCAACTTTAGGCTATCTGGCAGAAAAAGGGTGAGTGAAAATGTGTCTTACCGTCTCACTGTAAGCAGGCATAGCCAGTGTTTGATTTGTTTGATATGCGCGGTGATTCTCAACCACATGACCAAAAAAAAAAGTGCATGACGCGCATGTTTTTTCCCATCCGAATAATAACTGGTATAATTGTATAGAAAATATATCTGTTTCAAAGGCATTATTCGTGCCTATACAAATAACGTATTTGTATTCGGGCACACCCCTACAGTCAACCGTCGGCTTGGTGTGTCAGGACCTCTACCCTGATATGCTTAACCTAACCCTGACTAATCCCATTCCCCCTGTCGTAATATTAGTCAGTCATAAGGAGTGTAGGGCAGATCATTCCTTCGCTATCCTAGGATTTCCAAATTTGCTAACAGTACAGGCTAAGCAAAACTTTTTAACTTCTGGCAATGTACCTGTATTAATTTGATGTTATTCAGTTGACTGGCTATATGCTGTATTCTGCATAAACCATGGGGCCTGTGTCATACACAGGATATGTATTAACGTGGCATATTTATCTCTTCTAAAATCTGTAATAACATTGCAAAAATGTATTTCCATAAAGACAGTGAACACAGACGTTTTAAAGGCCCAGAGAGAATTAGAGGACCACTGAACAGTTTGTAGAGTGCTGAGCCTTCTTACCTGACCATATTCCTCATCAGTAGGAAGAAGGCTTCTCTGGCTGAAGTACAAAAGTTTTTGCCATAGATTGCCACCTGGTGGAGATGAGGCAAAAACAGCTATCACAACAACATAAACTTGTTGACTTAGTTAATAGTGGATAGCTGCTATTCATATTATTCATACTAGAAAGCACCCTTGACCAACTCACCATGATATAAGCATTACGGTTCATGTAGCGTAAGAATTTCTCCAAACACCAGAAACAGCATTTCAGGCAGTGCATTATGAACCTTGACAGGCTGTTGTCAACACCTAAGTGGATAAACATGTAGATCAGAGATAGTGACAGTTGTAGCAATTGTAGTAGCAGCTGTGTGTGTGTGTGTGTGTGTGTGTGTGTGTGTGTGTGTGTGTTTGTGTGTGTGTGTGTGTGTTTGTGTGTGTGTGTGTGTGTACGCGTCTGCGTGTGTGTGTGTGTGTGTGTATGAGGGGTGAAACATATCAGCGAACAAGCACACACTGCATTCACTGCGTACTTGATACGTGTACATTACATGTGCAACCATCACCGTGTACTTGCTTCGCGTCCACTGCATGTGCATTCACCGTGTACTTGTTACACATGCAATGCGCGTGCAATGCCTGCACACGCCTAGACATGTGGTTATTAGACGTGCGTGCGTAGACACGTCATGTGATCGCAGAGGTCAAAAGTGTCAGCTCGAAGTAACAACGCGTCGTGTTACGGACGTGTGATACGTATATATATAGGCTATATACTGTATATGTACATATATATATATATATCTATATATATATATTTATTACACTGTATTCTGATTGGTCAGTCGCGGCATTCAGAGGTCTGATATTACTGTGTAATGACCGTTGCTATGTAGCCCAGCGTTGCTAGGGATGCTGCCCTGACAAGGAGATTCAGCCGTTGCCGGCAGTTTTTTTTCATGTCGCCTGTCAAACGAAACTTATTATAAATTTCAATAGAATAAACTTGCCTGATTAACTGAAAACAATTATACAATAACGAAAAAATAATAGCCTATCGAAAATATAAGTCAAGTAAACTGATCATCTGAAAAAAGCCCATTTTACTGCGCTGAGACTCACAGCGAGCAACTGACACTGAAGTGTCCCAAAATGCGTGTGACAGATCATCTAATACTTGCAGCTTTATATCAAAGAAAAAATGTCTCATGAAATTGTTATATTTTTAATGTAAACTGTAAATGTATGTCTATTTAACGTTTAGAGTGATTCCAGCATATGGTAGTCTGAGTAGACTGTTAGCATTGTGACTGAAAATATTTCCCCA
>NC_065526.1:40864862-40865921 GCF_006386435.1 Epinephelus moara
TTGGACGGTGATTAGAAATTCCTCCAGCATGGTGCAGGGAAACTATTTTTCGGATCGACCCAGGAGCAGTAGCATCGCTATGCTAACTAGCTGGCTATGCTAATCAGACGTGCGTGCGTAGACACGTCATGTGATCACAGGGGTCAAAAGTGTCAGCTCTTGAAGCAACAACGCGTCGTGTTACGGACGTGTGACACGTATACTATATAGGCTATATAGACCGTTTCATACTGGACAACATAAACATTCTAAATAGGTCTCTTTGTATTTCCTGTTTGAATGTATGTTAATACAGAAGCTGACAGGAAGTAAACAGGGACCAAAGTTGTTGCCCAAGCAACAGAATAGCAATGAAACGGTCCATATATACTGTACATCCTGCTCATCGACGGGAAATCACATCATCTGCTATATGTGACGTACATGCCCATTTGGACAACACATTGTGGTATTGCCATAGACCCCCCCCCCCCCCCCCATTAATTTGTCTGTCTTACATTTATCTCTTTCATATCATTAATGCATAGATATGCTTTCGAATGTGATATGCAGCCTGCCTGACTACATAGGCTACAGTAGCCCTGGCATCTGGCATAGGCTAGCCTACTGTATGTAGTCAGGCTGCAGGAGCTGCTGCGCTCAGAGGTGGAGCGACGTTTTGATTAGGAGGGACTCAGCGTAGCTGCAGGGCGAGAGCAGGCAGTTCTTGAGGCGGCTCAGGGGAAACGAGTGGATGTGGGTTCCCCGGAACTGGCCCCCTTTCCACGAGAGTGGCTAAGCCTTGAGCTGGACATACTGAGGGATGTGTGTAGGGGACGAGAAGTTAGCACCATCCAGGATGTTGTGTCCATCCTGCAAACAAGCCCCAACCTCCGGGGGAGACGAGTGAGACCAATGCGGAAGTGCCAAAAACTGCAGTTCACTGACTGTCCACTTGAGGCTGGCTCCGGAAGTGAGTCAATTCCCATAGACCCCCATGTTAAAATGTCCAACTTTAGAGCAGAAATAAACATGTTTACAGCCTGGTACAAAAAATGGTTTTGGTCTCTATAGTTAATT
>NC_065526.1:40869129-40877584 GCF_006386435.1 Epinephelus moara
GAGGACATCTGGTGCTGCTCTTCCTCGCAGGGAGTGGGAAAAGAAGGAGAAAAGGCCTCTCCACTGCAGTCCACCCCAGCCAAACCAGCAGACACGGACGCCCGGCATGCTGAGGGTGCTTCCCAAGGTCTCTGCAGCTCTCTGGACACCACGCCGGACATAGCTGTCACCAATGATCCACACTGTGCATATGAAAGTAAAATGAGTGTAATAAATGCTTTAGGTAATTAAAGACAAAAAAACAGAAAGTTAACTATAGGCCTAAAGGGTGAATCACTTCTTTTTGTTGACAATACTATTATGTCACCTCTGTAGGATAAAATAAAACAGGGAGCAACACCTCAAAATGTAAATGACAGTCTTTTAAATGCTTTCTTTTTGTCCCTAGAAGACAATGTAATATTAGCTGTCTAAAGTCAAGTAGCCAAAACTGGTACTTAGAGTTTCTGCTGTGTGTAGCAGGCGTGGTGGAGACGTAACGTTAACAAGTGGCCATGACCTCAACACCGGTGATGTACTGAAAGAAATTAACATCTTGTAACAAGTATAACACTGCCTTTCTTTCACAATTTCTACATTTCTTTATCATGTTCTAGATGATAATCTCGCAATGCGCTGTTGATAACAGTAACGTTAACGTTACAGATACATTTCAGTCCTCTTCGACTTTTATCAATGTCACGTTACCATAATTAACGTTAGCGTTCTATATTTAAAAATGTTGAAGCGTTTTTTTAAGATTGTGTAATCTGAATAACAGCTGAATCACTGTTTCAAGATTTGTAGTATAATGTTAGTTTCAGGTAGACTCAACTTACCTCAAGTTTCGTGAAGGAGCTGGCACCAAGCGGCACCAAGCCGACACCACAGGGCTTGCCAACGTAGCGTAGCTTGTTAGCCTCGTAGCTTCTTAGCCTAGCTTGTTAGCCTTAGCTAACTTAGCAGCGTCGCGCGAGGTGGGCGTGTTTAGGCAACCAGACTTCCTTTGGCCCGCCTCTTTGCCCATTTTTGATTGTCCGGGAGTTGGGCGGAGTCAGGCACTGCCAAGATGGCGACGTCCATAGCCGAGTATTTTGAGCTTCAAATCCACTCTTCAGAAACGGATGGGTGACGTCACGGTGACTATGCCTGCAAACCTTGCAGCCCCAAACCCAAACCCGCTCCATGCTGTCGGAGGTGGAGAAGCTCGTTAAGCTCTGTCTGGACCTGCCCATATCTGTGGCGGCATCCGAGCTCTCTTTCTCAGCCTTGCGCAGGCTGTAAACCTGGCTGCGCAACACCATGATGCAGGAGAGACTAACACATTTGGCCATTATGAACGCTCACAGTGACCTTATGGATGAAAGCGATGTCTCGACCCTGCTTAAAGTCTTCATCAGTAGGTCAACTGAGAGAAGGTCCACTTTTGGAAATGCATGAGTCAGGAGCGCAGACTTTTTTTTTTCGTTCAAGGTTACAAATAATGCTGTTATGCTCCTTAAATGGCTTGATTTAGTTAGCAAAGTTTCATTTTCAACAATAAAGATGTCGTGTTCATCCATTGTAGTTCTCTTATAACTGCGTGTTATTATAAAATAACTTCAAATCAAATCCTTAATCACTGATAAGTGTGCGTGCTTCCCCCGCCCCTCCCAACAAAAATCCCCCCCACCCATAGTTGCCAACTGGATGAATGAATGAGTGACATCATTGTATTTTTTTTCCTGCTTTATAGCGCATTGCACATCGCCACTCTCTAGGCTACTAACTGGCTGCCATAAGCTACACACAAATAAAACATTAAGAAGTTCTAACAAATGCAAACTGGCCAACAGTAGAATTCACCACATGACAAAAGCAGACAAGAAACTGTAGTTTGAGCGCTGTCCTTGGTGCTGAAGATGCAAAAACAAACAAATGTCTATACTCCAAAACTAACTACCTCTGACATGACGAACCAAGACAGTGTACATAGATAAAAAAAACAACATCAGCAGGAAAAACAGAAGTCCTGACCAACAGCAAGCGGCGATCACCATGGCCAAATAACGTCGCACATCTGTAATAAAGAAATAATAACAAGACAGCTGTTGGCAACTAGCTGTTGCTGCTGCAGCTACTATTAAACGTGACTGGAATTAATAAACAAGCAGTAAATGCACAGTGGGGGTTATTTGTTTTCTGTATCGGCGTGACGCGCTGTGTTAATTGAGTGAATCGTCCGAGCGGACGCGTGTTAATTTGAGTTTGATTTAATTTAATTACACTAAAGGTGTTGAGTTAAACTAACCATATGAGTCCTTTTCGTTTTTATACAATGTAGTGCTGCATTTTGAAAGCAAAAAGAGTTAAGTTTTTTGGGGCTATGTTATATCAGGGGTTTCAGCTTGGCACCGTGAACCTGTGCCTCCCGTGACCTGTAAAAGTAGATTGTTACAAGCTGATGAATTCGCTGGTCAAGGCAGGCCAAACAGGTGAGATGACAGACAGATGGCTGGTTTGTCTCTAAATACTTTCTGTAGACGTGCTGCAAGAACGGATTAATGCTTAATATACATCTGCAGCCGGAGCGCATTACGCTGTCAATAGGCTTTATGTGTGGGGAATACAACGATGTGCTATCCAAATAAGGGCTTGTACGTCACATATAGCAGATGATGTGATTTCCCATCGATGAGCAGGATCACTTAACCGTAGTGCGTTGATCAATAATGTCATCTGCCATTTTCACCTCCCTGGGACACCAGTGGCAGCTCTTGTAGGCTGAAATCAGGACGATGACATTAACCAGCGCGCAATCATCAGACTTGACAATTATCACGAGAAAACAATCTTTATCTCGAGATAACGAATTAATAAGTCGTTATCATGAGATAACAGTGCACAAAAAAAGAATAATACATGGCCGTTCTCGTCATATATATATATATATATACTCTCTATATATACATATATATATATATATATATAGTACTATATACATATGTATTACACAGCTCTATTAAATGCTGTATTCTGATTGGTCAGTCGCGACATTCAGAGGTCTGATATTACTGTGTAATGACCGTTGCTAGCCCAGCGTTGCAAGGGGCGGTGCCCTGACAAGGAGATCCAGCCGTTGCCAGCAGTTGGTTTTTTTTCTCTCCTCCCGATTTAATTTATAAATCAATAAAAATCATATAATTAATCAATATTCTGTCTCAGATAATTTATTTAACTGATAATTAGCCGTGTGATAAGCGGGATAATGTATAATGAGCCGGTGAATACTGGGAAAACAACTCCCTTCAGGGGAATAGAACCCCTCCGCTATTCCCCTGTCGGGAGTTATTTTCCCAGTATTCACCGGTTCATTTTACATTATCCCTTACATATAGCTATACTGTATATATATGTACAGTAGGTATATATATATATATATATATATATATGCTATAAGTGTAGCCTATATATAGGCTATTTACGCAGTTTCTATCTATCTATCTATCTATCTATCTATCTATCTATCTATCTATCTATTTTCTTTCCTTGTTCAGCCACTATTTTTAACACTTATACAACAGATCATTTGTTAGCCTATAATAATAGGATACTTGCAGCTTTATATCAAGGGGAACAAACTGTGTCTCATGAAATTGTTATATTATTTATTATACCTACTTATTTCCACAGCAGTTGGGGTGCTGTGTGTTGTTGCCTGTTCCTGCCACAAGGTGGAGTCTGGGGTTTGCGAGTCAGTGCCATAATACCAGGCTGTATAGAGATTTCATTTTTATTTTGAATAAAAATGAAATCTCACGTTTCCAGAGGATGGTTTCACTTCAGATTGATAGTAGACCACCTCAGAATGTCACACACTAAATTTCATTTGATTCTGATGTAGAATAAGAAAAAAATAAGAGCCTTCTTAAAAAGTCAAATATGAGAAAACACCTCATATTTGACTTTTCTTATTTTAAAAGAGCTATTTTCTAGAAAATGCACTTACATTAATTCCACTGCCACTGTAGCTGCTCTATAATGAAGCCCGCTCTTCTGCAACTTCTCTTTCCTCTAGAGTTCCTCCAGACATTTCCCCACTACTTTCTGTTTACCATAGCCTATCTCACCAGAAAATGCTGGCAGCCGGGATATCTTTAAATTATTGTGTAACTGTTTTTTTCCCTCCAATTTTATTTTAATTTATGAACATGAATGTAAATAAATAAAAACAAATATACAAAGTTGTGAGTATGCATTCAAGATATAGAGAGGATTTTAAGGCTTCATAAACATTCAAAGTCCTGATTCTACCGTTTTTTTCCCCCGTTAAAGGGTTTTTTTTGGGGAGTTTTTCCTTATCCGCTGCGAGGGTCATAAGGACAGAGGGATGTCGTATGCTGTAAAGCCCTGTGAGGCAAATTGTGATTTGTGATATTGGGCTTTATAAATAAAATTGATTGATTGATTGATTGATGGCTTTCATATTGGTCAGTTCGTATTTTAACTGGTGTATATTGGGTTTCCTTTCCGTCCACTTGCTTTTGTGGATATGAAACTTTCCATCTAAAATACGATGGGTTAAAAATAAAAGATGTCTTCTGTCCATATTGTTTTTCTCCACATAAAAAGTAATGTCCTTTTTTTTTCTTTTTTCTTTTTTTTAGCAAATTAATCTTAACTCCACAGAAAGAATCAAATTGTCAACATCAATCCAAAATAATTGAACATAAATACATTCATAAAATAAATGAACAATAGTTTCTGTGTCAGTTTGCAGAATACACAGGATTCAGACAGAAGGTCTTTAAGAATTTCTTTTGTTGGATAAATTAAATGTATATCTTTAAAATAAACATCACCACCTTTATTATTGACTATATTTTTTTTTTGTAGTAAGTCAAACCACTTTCCAGTTAATGTAACTGTATAACTGAGGTTGTCTGGAATCTGTCAATATCAATGTGCTGTTGATTAAAAGCCGAATCTCTCAAAAATACTTTGGTTGATCTGCTGTTTATTTATGATATGCAGCAAGTCACAAAGTGATATGAACTTTTTGATTTATACAATGGAGAGACAAGTCTGTGATAACAGTTAAATGGGAAATTAGTAAACCACAGGCTACTTTGCAGAATAAGTTTGATCTGTCCTCATAACGTGTGAAAATATTTGAGTAGCATCATCACAAAGCTGCTTCAGTTCTTCCTCCTTTTGTTTCATATCTGTGCAAACGAGTTCATAAGTTATGTAAACAAGTAGGCTAGCCTGTGTAGGCAAATGTGTGTGCAGACAATTTCTGTTACGTTAATTCAATGCTGTATTTCTCAGTAGTTCAACTTTTCTAGTTTCTTTCAATGTCCGCCCTATCTTGCAGTGAAGGCTATTTCATGAGGAATTGCCCACATCAGCCTCATAGTGTTAACAATTTGATTTAAGATATTGAGGTAGGCCTAACTCACATTTAAACATTTAATGATGAACTCATACATTAATTCACCATTAACTCATCAATTAATGCTCCACACCATTAGCCTAATTAATTAATGGTTAGGTCACTATGACTTAACCCACTTAATATATCATTATTTAAGGGCGATATTTAATTAATACATTAATTCATATGCGATCAAACTATGTGCCATGGATGGTGAGTTTGTAGATCTGCTTTTTCGGTGGATTCTGTGCACTGGATGAGTGCTCAGGAATAGTGAGCAGGGTCTGACGGTGGTTGTTCCACAACATGTGGGTCTCCCTAGTCCTCATACCCCCCTGGGACTATGACGTCACATACGCGACCTCCTCCTGTTTAGTCTTTCTAATTAAAAAGCTTGTATCTCAACAGTTTTACCACAAAGTATGACTTTCTTGACCTTAAAATTTATGTTTCAAATTTATTAACAACATAAAGCTGCAAGTATCCTATTATTATAGGCTAATAAATGATCTGTTGTAGAAGTGTTAAAAATGGTGCCTGAACAAGGAAAGAAAATAAAAAGATAGATAGATAGATAGATAGATAGATAGAAACTGTGTAAATATATATAGGCTACACTTATAGCATATATACTGTATATATATATATATATATATATATATATACAGTATATACACACACATATACTGTATATATGTGTGTGTGTGTATATAGGCCTATATATACATTACACATGCGTTGTTGCTTCAAGAGCTGACACTTTTGACCCCTGTGATCACACGTCGTGTCTATGCACGCACGTCTGATTATCATAGCAATGGGGGGATGAAACTTTGATAACTAAATCAAGCCATTTAAGGAACAACATAACCCTGTCCGCACGAACGAACGGGCGGCATGATGGAGTCAAACGGATCATGTGCATAATTAACCACAAAACAAGCAAATACTTCATCTTAATGACATATAGGCTAACACTCGTTATGCTTCAGCTGAATCTTCTAAGCAAATGACCATGTTGAATTAAAATTAGTTTATCACGTTAAATGTCCGAAATTGTATGAAATTGCTCCAATGCGTTAACCAATCTTTGTGCATAATCACACAGCCTGATATGCCCTGCAAACACGGTGGGACTATTTTCTGAAAGCACAGAGCAAAGAAATGTCTTTTTTTTCTCCCCTGGTCTGCTGTCAGCAGCAGCGGCGGCTGCAGCGGGGATTTCAGCACCACGGACAGCGCGTGTACAAAGACTTGACAAGCGTCTCCTTTAAATGTGTTTGCTGCTAGAGAAATTATACATCCTAAATGAAGACAGTGACATTTTCAATAAAAAACAACGAGTTGAATGTTCATTTCAAGCTTTTGTAGTACAACGAATTTCAGAATTGTGCGAGTGACGGAGAGCGGGCGGCAGTGTTTGATGCAGGAAACTAGATATGGACTTGAAAATCAATTTCGGAGTGGGGGTGGTTCGGAATGGAGGGCTGTCCCCTGTTGGGACATTGTGCACGCACAGCCCTTCACCACCTGGATCCTAAAATAAACACCTGTTTTATTAGGCTACATAATCATGCTTCCGTGATGCGCCATTCAAATAACAAGAATTGCGGTTTAATAATCTTAATTATAACAGCCAGCTTATTGAAAAATGTCGGGTTTAAATCGGGCTAGGGCCCATATTTACAGTTAATTGGTCCCGGACATAACGTGCATGGGCTCGGGCCGAGTTGGGCTGGATTTTTTGGGGCCGATCTAAGCTCTATTAGCCGCTTTCGTGGAAAGGGGGTCAGTTCCGGGGAACCCACATCCACTCGCACCCCTAGTTCCGATGTCTATGCCCGCGATGCGCGATGTGGGCAGCCGGGTCCAGCCACAGCTGCTACTGCTGCCAAGTACTAACGGCTGCTAGCCCCGCCCGTTGGAAAGAGTGTGGGATATACCACTACTAGGAATGGGAGAGGGGGACTAAATCTTTTAAGATTTAAGGAAGTCTGAAAAGCTGTTAGGGCGGCACGGTGGTGTGGTGGTTAGCACTCTCGCCTCACAGCAAGAGGGTTGCCGGTTCGATCCCGGGCGTGGGAGCCATTCTGTGCGGAGTTTGCATGTTCTCCCCGTGTCAGCGTGGGTTCTCTCCGGGCACTCCGGAGGTGCTAACTGATAACTCTAAATTGTCCATAGGTGTGAATGTGAGCGTGAATGGTTGTTTGTCTCTATGTGTCAGCCCTGCGACAGTCTGGCGACCTGTCCAGGGTGTACCCTGCCTCTCGCCCGATGTCAGCTGGGATAGGCTCCAGCCCCCCCGCGACCCTCAAGAGGATGAAGCGGTTAGAAGATGAATGAATGAATGAATGAAAAGCTGTTTCCATAAACAGTCAAATTCGCAAAAAGGGCAAAATGCGGAAAAAAAATGTAAACATACAGATGGAGGTTTGCAGCATTTAGGATCCAATTCAATAATAGGCTATATATTCACAATTAGGCTGTTGTAGCCTAAAGTAGTTAAATATTTTTAAACCACAACCAGACATCGAGGGTGGTCAGTAGCTCTGATTTGTGAGGATAAAATAAAGATTAAAAAAAATCACAGGTGTGTATATGCACACGTAAGTCTGCTGCGACTTGATTCATTTATTCATTCCACTTCTTGCGAAGCACACACACACGCCTGCCTGCACGTGTAAACTATGGAGACAGATATGGGGTGCCGTTTGTAAAGTGGCTCACGCTGAAAATAACATCAACATTTTGCCACATTTAGCTTCAAACAATGTTTAAAAAAGTGTTGTAAATTTTTTAACGTCACCTTTTACCACATTTACAGCACCATTTGTTAACTTCGAAATATATTAAATAGTTAAATCTAAATATTAAATGTGGCACCTAAATGTTAAATACTCGTCGTCGTACTCGTCATCCTCCGCTTATCCGGTCCGGGTCGCGGGGGCAGCAGCCTCAGCAAAGAAGCCCAGACAGTCCTCTCCCCAGCCACTTCCGTCAGCTCTTCCGCGGGAACCCCGAGGCGTTCCCAGGCCAGCTGGGTGATGTAGTCCCTCCAGC
>NC_065526.1:40880554-40888404 GCF_006386435.1 Epinephelus moara
GATTTAGATTTAATATTTAGATTTAACATTTAACATTTAGGTGCCACATTTAATATTTAGATTTAACTATTTAACATATTTCTAAGTTAACAAATATTGCTGTAAATGTGGTAAAAGGTGACGTTAAAAAATTCACAATACTTTTTTAAACATTGTTTGAAGCTAAATGTGGCAAAATGTTGATGTTATTTTCAGCGTGAGACACTTTACAAACGGCACCCCATAGACAGACAGTTTGCCAAAGTAATTTGACGCGTTCAGGTGTTAATGATGTGTACATGCACTATGTGTGTGGGGGATTCACAAGCACACGGAAGTGTAGTGTATATGTGGCGTTTGTAACGCACTGTGCACGCGTACTGATAAGATGTGTGAGCACGTCATGTGAGTGGAGCGCACAACGCCTGCGCGTCATGTAGCGGGCGTGTGTGTAACACTCGTGTCTCCATAGTAACCCTATGTAAAATGTAGGCGTGCGCTCACGCGGTTTGATTAGATCTGATGTGTCCTAAGTAGGCGCAAGTGACGCGTTGTAGTGTGGTTGGGTGAAACGTTTGACCCCTCATAGTGTGTGTGTGTGTGTGTGTGTGTAAACCTTTCAGTTTCTGCTCCAGGTATTCCAGGATGATCTGGACCAGTTGGGCAACTGAAAGAATTAGAGCTCCAAATGCCAAAGACCCTGTGTGATACCTGAAGATAGACAGAGGAGACACAACACTGTTTGTTATGTATTGCTAACTTTGGATTAAAGATGAAACACCACAATTTTTTCATGATTGCATACAATCTGACAAATGATGAATCCCAGGCTTGGTCTGGGTTTGTCCTGACCTGACAGTCCTGCTGAATGATGAAAAGAGTGGACATGGTGGAATATCCTGAGGCTTCCTCCTGGCCCAGTAGTAGCTAGCAAATGTCCCAGCAAGGGTGCACTGCTCCAGAGCCAAGCTAAAGTTGACCAGCCAGAAGAAAACCAGTAGGTTGAACAGCTGCAGCAGGAAGAGGTAGCGGTGGTAGGATGTCTCTCCACCATAGAAGGCAAACAGACACTGAGAATCCAGACATAATGCTGATTTGGAGATGTTGGTTTTGTTGAAAGTCTGACAGAGATATGAGGGGGAGACCAGAGGAGACTCTTTAAGTAGATTTGTACAATTTGTGCAATATGGCCATTCCAGGTACAAGCCCTGTCTTGATCAACAGAGGGAAGCATCTCAGTTGCCCAAAATCAAAGCTGCAAGTGGCAGAGTGCATTTCAAGTTTCATAAAACACTTCAGCTCATTTGATTTTACCAATCATATACTTGCTTTCAATCAATCAATCAATCAATCAATCAATCAATCTTATTTATAAAGCCCAATATCACAAATCCCAATTTGCCTGAGGGCTTTACAGCATATAACATCCCTCTGTCCTTAGGACCCTCGCAGCGGATAAGGAAAAACTCTCCCCCAAAAAAAACTTTAACGGGGGAAAAAAATGGTAGAAACCTCAGGAAGAGCAACTGAGGAGGGATCCCTCTTCCAGGACAGACAGACATGCAATAGATGTCGTACAGAACAGATCAACATGAGAAATTAACAGTAATCCGTATACAAAATGATACAGAAAGAGAGGCTTTATCATAACAATGTATGCAGTAGTTTGGTGACTGTACACACAAAGATAATTTGCCTCCCCTTTATCAACAGGTACTGGCATGTATGTGCCAGATGTCTCCACAGGACTGCTTTGGGAATATTTGACATGTGGACTATTTCCTGCTAATACCTGCCTTTTTTTTTGATTATTAGTTGCAATGTTTTTCTAACAACCTTGCCCATTTATAATAGAAATGAGTCAAAAAAAGAGTCGGAATCCAAAGAAAAGGCATTTTTGTCGAGCATATTGAACTGTAGATGTGTGTCAAATTACAAGTCAATAAGACTAACAGTGTGAGGGGCTTAGACTTTCAAAGTTTTCACTTTTTCTGCTGTTCATTAAAGCGCCACCAGGAGATTGATTTGGATCAAATTTGAAATGAACCATTAGGACAGCAAATTGAACAAAGGCATAATATAATCGATTGGACTCATGGTGTGAGGGTCATTGCATTTTGAAAACTACAGTGTTTCTTTACAGACTCAAACAGTTCTATGAGTCCTCAGTATATATGTTCATGAGCACATCACTTTGGGGGACATAAGTGTACTGTATGACTGTCATAAATACAAAAAGCAGAAAGATAAATGGATGACATTGAAGAAAATATTGTACCTTGGGGTTGCAGGTACTGTTGGCATAGGGGCAGCTCACATCAGGAGACATCACTTTGTAGATCGCTTCACCTGAGGATGCTAGATGACTGGTTTCACATTGCTGGTTAAAGACACATATTCATCTGAATACAGAAGAGTTTCACAAATATACATTTTAACACGTGCAAGACTTCTTCAAATTAATCTTTCAGCTATGAACTACAAGAATTTAACAAACATGTTATATTCCTCTTTCCATTCTTCCTGTTGTCGCTTGTGACCACTGCGAAGGATACACAGCAGTAACCGCCCAGTAGGAGATGCAAACAGCCAACAAGAGAAAAGTAATGACTGGAAAGAACAGTGTGGACATGATGTGTCCGATTGCTCTGCAACAACAGAGGAACCATGAGGCCAGGGAAATAATCATCATCATACAGTATATTTTCTTTTAATCACATCATTTGAAAAGACATTCACACATCTGATTATTGTGATCCATCTTTACTGTCTTAAGTTCATACTTGCTGGCCTCTCTGAGCAGGGCGATTGCCACTCGCACTCTTTTCCTTAAGAAGATCAACATCAAAAAGATGGAAGCTTCTGCCATTCCCAGAGACACCACTGACAAACACAAACATAACAGTTTAACTTTTTAGATTTTTAGGGCAAAGGTGGTTGCATTGTTTCATTTGTCACATTTTTGCTTTTGCTCCCCCAAACATTCAGTTGTGTCAAAATGTCTGATTCCCCTCAAAATGTTTGTCATCCTTGGCATAATTCCTACAATTCCCTTGAAAAGTAAACCAGCAGGAATACAGCATTTATTAATAACCACTTTGTTGAATTAACCCCATACAGATGAATATAATTTGATATTCTATTGGACATGCAAAATAAGGATTTGCATGGCAGAGAATTTTCTCATCACATCACAGCCATTGTTTAAAAAAAATCAATTGTTTAATACCATTAGTACACAAGTTACATAAACATTACCTGATGGACAAATGAGGCATGATGCATTAACAACTGTCTGACAGGTACTACTGAAATCAAAATGCCAAAACATTCAATGCAAAAAGGACTGAGTCCTTTTTCTGTTGGTCCACTTTTTGGTTCACCTTGACGGGAGTGAATCTGGTTCCTCTAAAAAGCACTATATGTGAAAACAGCCAAAGTCTCAAGCTTGTCATTTCATCAAATATGAAGTCTGGAGCTGCTCCAACTAGAAAAGTGCCCTCAGTAGAGTGCTGATCGTCAGGTGGCTGGCTGGGCTGATCATGGGCACTCTAGACAATTCTTTTCAGCTGACTCACTGCAGTACTTCAGAAGTGTCCCAGAAGCTAATAAAAATGCACACCTCCTGTATTTCTTGACAGAGCTGCAGCAAGTTGCACAGAGCAGAACAAGTGTTCCTGCTAACTTGCACTGTATGTGAAATATAGATGTAATGTTATTATGAGGATGAGTGTATTTTTAATGACTAAAACAAAATTACAAATCTTTAATCCATGTCATTTAAAACAGTACTTTGAACAGATTTAGCATTGTCTGGATGATTCAGCACAACATAGAACATTAAAACAGACAAAAAAAGAACAATTTAACCACATAGCCTGCTTACATAGTAATGGTTGATGCACAAATCAACAAAATCTGCACATATACAAAACTGGGCAGGCGAAACACTGAAATGCTCCCTGTTTGGTATGACGCCGTGCTGCAGACAAAACTGGGTCACAGCTGCACACAGTGGAATTATCCCTCCTGGCTCCCTTACAGTCAAGATGCACGTGAAAATAACAAAAACGAGGACTTATTTATCTCGTATCGTGCCTAATTTAAGGATCATGACATGTGGAATTAATCTGCAGATGCTCCAGTTAAAGATAAGACCAAACTTTTCTATGGATGTCAGTGAATAAAACAGATTTCTCAACAATTATGGATCACTGCAACCACAAGAAGTCTTTGAGCAAGCAGTCATAAAAGTGCACACAAAATATGAGACTGATTGGTCCAGTAGTTTATGAGATTAGCTGCTGACAGACAGATACACACGCTTACCCTATGACATCACAAAGTAGAGTTTGAGGAATCTATTATTTAGATTTGGGAGAGAGTTGTTCCTTTTTTCCAATATTTTGGCCACTTTTATACTGTAGAAATAACATGTAGACATTTTTTTTAATGGACACAGTTCCCCTCTAAGTAAGTTCTATCCAACATCTGTTGAAACTGTCAATATGTAGGAAGGTAGGTTACATTGATGAGACCAATAGAAATGTGGTACTCTACTAAATGTGCACTATCCTTCACAGAGAGAGCACATACAGTTCTTAAAGGGATAGTGCACCCAAAAATGAAAATTCAGCCATTATCTACTCACCCTCACGCCGAGGGAGGCTCTGGTGAAGTTTTAGAGTCCTCGCATCACTTGCGGAGATCGGCGGGGGGAGCGGCTAGCACACCTAATGGCTGACGGCGACCCAGACTAAAATGTCCAAGAACACAAAATTGAAACCACAAAATATCTCCAACATGCTCGTCCTTAGTGATCCAAGTGTCTTGCAGCCCCGACATAAAAAGTTGTTTTCGAAAAACGTCATTTGAACTCTGTTTTTAGCCTCACTGTAGCCTGTAGCTCTGACTTCTTCTTCTCTGTGCTCCGTCTCTGTGCTATATACATATATATATATATATATATATGTCTTTTCAAAAAGAAACTTTAATGATATAATATCATAGCATAAACATTGTAGATATTACGGCTGGGTTAACAGAATTGATTTGATCAATTTGAATCAATTGTCCTTCAAATGGTCTATCGGTTCATAAAATCCAAAAGCTGATCCTTAAATGTAACTGTCTTTTCTTCCGTGGATGTATGTCACACCTTGTAGCAGCCTGCAGTTTCACTACCTCCTTTGTTTCATGTGATCGGCATCTATTTTTCATGGCACAAGATCTCACCAGATGTAATTGGGACCTTGTTAATAGAATTGACTTGGAATCAATACCCAGCCCTAATAGATATACTCTGTATTCAAATAGATGGCAATAGGTTTGAAACTTTAAACTCAAATAAGTATGGCATTCAGATTTTCATGTATGTTAGGTTAGCAATAAAATTTTACTAAGAGTCTGTCTTTGGTTTACCATTTGTGCTTTCAGTTCAAAAGCTGTGGGCTGCTAATGATCAGGGCCAGGTGGAAGCGGTTGTTGGCCCATTCAAGCTGTACGACACATCATTTCGTACACTGCATGGGACTGCATGGCTGGCTGATGACGTAAGAAAGTAAACAACAGTGTTGATAAAAGCTCTGAAAGAGATACATGGTATAAAAATTTTTTTTTTTTTCCTTTGGTTTGCATTGCAGGTTATTGATGCGTACTTCCACAGTTTCATTGAAAAAAAAGAAGGCAAGTTTGAATAATTTCTGTTGCTCTAACATTGGAGTGCCTTTCTTTCTGAACTGTTTAACTTAATATAGCCTTTGGATTTATGACTTACAAAGGCATGAGATTCAAATTATTGCATTCATTTAATATTGTTTCCGTCAGATCCAATCCATATGTTTTTTCTTTCCAACTCTTTGCCCTGTAAATTTACAATTTTAGGACTTAAATTCCTCCAGTGTCCTGTTGTGTTTGCATTCTGGCTGAATGCACCACGGTATTCATTTCGGACTGAATCTCCACAACAGCTAAAAACCTTTTGTGTTTGACAGAAACCTATTCACTTGCTGACTTCCACTGCATTTGTAATTTGTCACAGTTATTATATTGACGTATTGAATGTAAAAAATAAATTAACGATAACTTGGTATTGAATTGATTCCCCAGATGAAGATTCCAGTGGAGGACATCTGGATGTGCCCCGTGAATGTTGGGGCTCACTGGATTTTAGTGGTTTGTTTAAACCTCTTTGCTTGTTATGCTGTGGAATATTTCATGGTTCAGGATCATGTGTGCTGATAATTCAGTTGACCTCTGACGAAATCACAAGGCTCCTTGTCAGTTTGGATAAAATTATCTGCTGAATAAATATACATGAATATTAATGTTGTAATGTGACGAGAAAATGACTTGAATGCACTAAACATTTTTAGATTGTCAAAATGTTTGAGACAGTCCTGGTACTAATTGATCCACTGGGAAACGAAGTATCATATGAGAGGAAAATACTTCGAAACTGGAGGTAATGTTGTTTAGGCTTTAGAAACACATATTGGTGATCTTTGTAAGCTAATCTTAAATTTTAGTTATGTTTAAAGTGTTAATTGATAATGATGGTAATTTTCATGATACATGATCAGTGTGTGTGTGTGTGTGTGTGTGTGTGTGTGTGTGTGTGTGTGTGTGTGTGTGTGTGTGTCTTTTCACTCTTTTGACAAATGGAAACTACTTGCAGAAGGCAGGCTGTCGACAACAGAAAGCAAAATGGAGAGTCCAGACAATGCCACACAACAAACAGCAGGACACCTGGAGCTGTGGCATTTTGGTGTTGATGGTAAAAAGATTTTAATTATTGTTATAGAAATTTCAAAATGTCTTAAATTACTGTTTCCAGCGTAATAAAATACTGTGCTACATTTTGTTTAAAAATGTGTTGCCGAAAATTCCACAGTGCCTTTCAGGCAGCACTTTCGAGCTACTGTCAGTGTGCTGTTTCTGCAAAAATGCTTTATACTTCCCGTGCAAGAAAACGCAAACGTTGGGCTTAGATGTAGCCTGTGCTCTGCTTCAGTGGTATCAAACACTGATTTAAGTTGACTATGCTTTATTTACTCATGCAAAATGTGCTTTGTACGTTCAGTTCAAAATCTTATGAAATTTATGGTTTACAGGGAATGCGGATGATTACTGTGTGGTGTGCTCCTATCTGGAACCAGATGGGGATACGAGCATGATAGAAATGGTATAATAAAATTTGTGCTTTGTAGGGCCGGGTGATTATGGCAAAAATCTAAATCACTATTGATTGAACTTTTAACCTTGATTACGATTAATGAACGATGATCTCCACCCTTGATGTCTTTCGGACCTGTGTGTAATTGACAAGCAAGAGTGAAAACATTGAATTTCTCCTCAGGGAGATTAAATAATTAAATAAAGTAAATAAACTATGTATTTTCAGTTTCTTTTGTTTTGTATTTTACACTGCCCCCACGTAGATATTTTGTGATATTTTTGCACGAGTATCTTTTGGGAGTGAAAATAATGATGTTTTAAAGGGCCGCTGTGTAAAATGGGTTGAAAACCGTTGAAAACAGTGACATCAGTGGTCAAATTCTAGATTGCAGGGCTCACTCGCTCACCCCTCCCGTCGGGTAAATGACAGTGGCCTCGTAGGGACAAAAAGCCTTGCGCAGACAAGAGTTTTTCAAGAGTAGTCTATCTAGCGACGAGGTGAATGTTTATTTTGAAATCTAAACCATGTTACGATATTGTAATGAATCCCTCACGAGCAGGAGACCAGAGTAGCGTTCGGGAAAAAGGCCAGTTTATTTGAGCACTCCAAAAACTCCGGTAACACTCCAGGGGGTAAAAGACTCCGTCCCAAACTCTGACTCTTCTAGCGTAACATACACACTCCATACACACAT
>NC_065526.1:40888749-40891291 GCF_006386435.1 Epinephelus moara
CCTCTCTAAAGCAAGGCCCTTGCTATATATATATATATATAAAAGCATAATTATAAGGCTACGAAAACTAAACAAATTTTATTTTATAGCGATTATACACTTATATAAACATATTAATGGGTAGAATATTCAGATTCAGATTCAGATTTGACAATAAACCATGCCAAATATTACACACTGGCCCTTTAAGGTGTTACGCTGTTGTTAATGTCTAGTTAGGTTTAGGCACAAAACCCACTTGATTAGAGCTATGAAAAGATCATGGTTTGGGTTAAAATGATCACTGGAGACAAGTTTTCAAATTTCTTAAAGATATGCAACCTTAACTGTCATGGCAGTGAAACAACAACAACAGTGAAAACCAAGACTAATTGACATGGGCAAGATTAAGTCAATTAGAGTTTCTA
The DNA here is from genome assembly GCF_006386435.1 of Epinephelus moara. Taxonomy (NCBI): domain Eukaryota; kingdom Metazoa; phylum Chordata; class Actinopteri; order Perciformes; family Serranidae; genus Epinephelus; species Epinephelus moara. The sequence continues at coordinate 40,889,157 of NC_065526.1, forward strand.
AATGTCGGTTTTGATTATTTTTCAATTAATTGCCCAGCCCTAGTGCTTTGTATTTTTTATTTCCATACAAATATATCTTTAATTTTTTGTAGGTGCAGTGCGATTCCTGCAGTAGGCGGGCACATTTTGAATGTGTCCAGTATAACAAGAATATTTCTGCAAAAAATGTAGTTGAACTGTGCTGGAGCCCTGGGGCCTCATGTACAAAGGGTGCGTACGCACAAAAACGTGGCGTACGTCCTTTTCCACGGCAAAGTTCAGATGTATCAAGAGTGAAATGACCGTGGAAATGTGCGGTGCCTCACGCCAACTTCATGGCTGGTGTCCGCACGTTTCTACAGCTGTTGATCCTTTGGCGACACTTAGAGGTGATGCTGGGAAACTGTTATAATAAATAAATGTGAAAACAATTAGTCCTCAAGAGTGATGTGCACATCAGAGACACATGAACAATTAACACTGATGAACAATTTACACACCCACGTGTTTGCAATTAGATGAGTGGATATAAAAGCATGCGCAAAGTGATGCCAAAAATACCGTTAACAACGTTTTAGCAGTATTTGCCGCATTGGTTCCCAAGGGCAATCCTCCTGGAACTGTGCGCAGAGCTGCGGCCGACCTTGGAGCGTGATACAGNAGGTGGCCTGGTTCAACGCACGATTCATACATTCTGAGTAACAGCATGGTTGGGAACAGACTACAAGCTGGCACTGTGCGCGATGGGTGGCTTCTTGGTGAGTAAATAATTTATTTGTTTAATTGTCCTAATATATTGATACTGATGTGCTTGACGTGCTGACGTATTGCGGTAAGCGAGTTGTGTCATTTCCGGTGTTTCTGTGACAGCGTCTCTGTACTGCTCTGGTGAATTCTACTAGCCTGCTTTCTCACTTCAGTTGCTTTAACGTTGCTTTAACGTCTACTTCAAGTCTTAACCCACACTGGTTCTGTTAAAGCACTTAACGTTATAGCTCTCCTCCTTTCTACGACTTTCTCGCTAATCTTTTAGCTGTTGTTTGCACGTTACTAGCCTTGGTAGCTACATTAGCTTTACAGTTAGCGATGGCTTCTCCCTCTGCTCTCTCTTGCTCGGTGTGCCAAATGTTCAGTTATGCCTCTGCCTCCTTTAGCGACAGTGGTAACTGTAATAAGTGTAGCTTATTTGCTGCGTTGGAGGCGAGGCTTAGTGAATTAGAAGCGCGGCTCCGCACCATGGAAAACCATTCAGTAGCTGCGGTAGTTAGCCAGCCCCCTGTAGCTGGTGCGGAGCCACATAGCATAGCCTTAGCCTCTGCTAACTGTCCTCCGGTAACTCCCGTTCAGTCGGGAGGTTGGGTTATGGTTCGCCAGAAGCGCAGCTCCAAGCCGAAGCCCGCGGCTCACCACCAGCCTGTTCACGTTTCCAACCGCTTTTCCCCACTCAGCGACACACCCGCTGAGGATAAAACTCTGGTTATTGGCAGCTCTATTCTGAGGAACGTGAAGTTAGCAACATCCGCGGCCATAGTCAAATGTATCCCTGGGGCCAGAGCAGGCGACATAGAATCAAATTTAAAACTGCTGGCTAAAGCTAAACGTAGATTCAGTAAGATTGTTATTCACGTTGGCGGCAATGACACCCGGTTACGCCAATCGGAGGTCACTAAACTTAATATTGCCTCGGTGTGTGAATATGCAAAAACGATGTCGGACTCCGTAGTTTTCTCTGGACCCCTCCCAAATCTGACCAGTGATGACATGTTTAGCCGCATGTCATCATTTAATCGCTGGCTGTCCAGGTGGTGTCCAGCAAACAATGTGGGTTTCGTTAATAATTGGCAAACTTTCTGGGGAAAACCTGGTCTTATTAGGAGAGACGGCATTCATCCCACTTTGGATGGAGCTGCTCTCATTTCTAGGAACCTGGAAAATTTTAATTAATTAATTTAGTAATTTAAATCCCTGACAACCCAGAGTTGAGACCAGGACAGAGAGTCGCAGTCCTATATGCCTCTCTGAGCTTCTAGTTCAGTTACCCAGCCATAGTTTTCATAGTTTTATACAAACGGTGTCTGTTCCCCGACCATCTAAATTATTTAAATCTAAAATTAAACAAAGAGGAGTTGTGCATAACAACCTCATCAAAATTAAAA
>NC_065526.1:40894060-40898836 GCF_006386435.1 Epinephelus moara
GATAGTCTGGCGACCTGTCCAGGGTGTACCCTGCCTCTCGCCCGATGTCAGCTGGGATAGGCTCCAGCCCCCCCCGCGACCCTCAAGAGGATGAAGCGGTTAGAAGATGAATGAATGAATGAATGAAGAAATCTTTAAAATGTCTAACATTGAAATTAAAATAGCAGCAAGACACACTTGTGCTTTGGCCCCCTAATAAAAAAAAAAAGATTAACACCACAAGACATTGTTGACATTTAACAAACAATGCAGCCTTTCCTTTTCAGTTATTTTAGTAGTGTCAGTGCCAGCCTGGTGCACAGGCACACAATATTGTACAACTGTTTAAACAAGCAATAGTCCATCCATGGCTCCAATTTCACTAATTGTGCCCAAAATGATGTCATCAGTGCTCTTTACTTAAACAGTAAGAGTGTAAACCAAATAAAAATATCACTCTCAAAAAACCAGAGCAGAAAACAAATAGTCAGTTAATTAAGTTGACCGCTACTCCTCCTACCCTTCCTGTGTGTCTGCCCTCTGCATGCTGGCCTGGTGGATTGATAGTAAGTGCTGGAGCGGATCGCTGAAATGGACTTCTTGAATCGTGGAGCGCTGGGCTGGCCGGAAAACCTGGATCGGACTTAATGAAAAACTGGAATGGAGTTCTTGGATCAGCATTTTTCCATGCAGTCCAATCCGATGCGATGCACGTTTTTTGCTAATATCGGCGGCCGATACCGATCCGAATATCAGATCGGGACATCCCTAAAAGTAGCATTTTTTGATAGAGTAGAGTGAATTGATAGACAGACCTATCGGTTTATGCAGCAGTGGCAATTTTCGACAAAGCAGCAGAAATTGTCAGAACACCACCAATCTGCACTGGCTGTATTAGAAGAAATACAATGCATTGTGATTTCACATTTAGGACAGCACGTAATGCAGTAGCATTGTGGTGGTCAGGGGTTTGCTTTTATTTATAAGCATAAATATAAATATGCTTATAATATAAATTTATAAGCATTTATAAGCAAGCTTTATTTATCTATCAATTAGGCCTACGGTAGAAATGAATGACTTACTCCTCTGAAAGCCTGCCATCTGGTCCTTGTGGGCCTCTGCCTTTTCTTCCAGTTGATCTTGGGGAAGTAAAAAAATGTCTCCAGAACACTACGGGTCAGTAGTGCTGGAAACTCAGGGTGATCAGTGATGCAAGGTCTCTGAAGAGTAGCAGTCTCATCAGTACTGATGTCCAGATTCTCAAGTGCAGGCATCGCCAATTCCCAGTCAAAGCAGCAAATACTTTCCTCATCCGTTGGCTTTGCTTAGCATTTGAAACAACTACACCACCAGGTTTCCAGTGCTTGACTCCGGTATTCTGCGGCTGGCTGAGGGTTATTGCGTCCGTATACTCGGGCTCAAACAAATGTGGCTCAACAAAGAAATGCTGTTCCTCCTTAAGTCTTCAGACATGTTGAGCTGTTCTTTGCTAAAAGACCGTAGTGCAAATTATCTTTTAGCTACTGTGGTTTCTGTTGTCTGTCCCTGCGGTGCACGTGTCACGTGATGTAAACACGGGTAAGCAAAGCTCATGCTTTTGCTGGCCTCGCGCAAGTGCGCACACGTAATACACAGGGGTGGTACAGAAGTACAGTTCTGCTAGGTGCCAGCACACGTGGGAATAGCAGGGAATGAGTGTGGTGATAAATTAGCAAAAACAGCTCTGGGAAAGGAAATAACAGTACCAGTTACACTAGGAAAAGGAGAAGGGAAAGCAGTGATAAAGAAGAAGGGAATGGAAATATGGCAGAAAAGGTGGAAGGAAGACCAGAAAGGACAGGGATACCACAAAATACTAAAGTCGATCATAATAAAGAATTATAAAGAAAGGAACAGAAGTGAGGAAAGAGTCATAACAAGACTCAGATTAGATCACACAGGACTAAATGGCACGCTGTATGTTATGGGGAAAAGGAATAGTGACAAGTGTGAGAACTGTGGAGTAAAAGAAAACACTGAACATATTCTACTGTACTATAACATGTATGAAATAGAATGAGAAAGGCTGCAGGATAAAGTCAGAGAGGCAGGACGTGAGTGGAATTTGAATGGGATACTGGGAACAGAGGGAGAGGGGGTTAAAACCACCAGGAAGGCACTTACTCATTTTTTAAAGGACACTAGGCTGATGAGTAGGATTTAAGAAACAGGCTAAATGACATGATGTTGCACACTCTTGTACAGTATGTGGCGGTATGCACCTGGAAGTTGTTTGTGATCCGCTAATAAATTGAGAGAAGGAGAAGCTAGCACACGTGAGCGCAGAGCACAGAGATGCAGTCAGAGCTACAGGCTACAGTGAGGCTAAAAACAGAGTTCAAATGATGTTTTTCGAAACAACTTTTTATGTCGGGGCTGCAGGACACTTGGATCACGATGGACGAGCATGTTGGAAATATTTTGTGGTTTCAATTTTGTGTTCTTGGACGTGAGTCTGGGGCACCGTCAGCCATTAGGTGTGCTAGCCGCTCCCCCCGTCGATCTCCGCAAGTGATGTGAGGACTCTAAAACTTCACCAGAGCCTCCCTCGGCATGAGGGTGAGTAGATAATGGCTGAATTTTCATTTTTGGGTGCACTATCCCTTTAAGTACTTTAAAGGAAGAGGTTTCCTCTTGAAAATTAGCACATAAGAAATGTGAAGTTGCTCTCAACTTGACTTTTAAACTTTTCAAGCCCTTTCAGATGTTACAGAGATATTCTCTTTGGAACACTGGCACTTCATATCCAAAAGTTAGAATCTTAATACTAATGACTTCCTCTGAAATCTCAACCATCAGACAGACTTACATATTATGATCCACGTCTGTGTAAGCTGTAGATAGACCTGCAGGTCAGTCTGCAGGCCAACCTCTCCAATGGCAACTTCAGAGCCTGGTGTGTGTCTCAGCTGGGCCAGCTCCATGAAGCAGTACCACATACCTGCACACACACATACATGCAGACGCTTTCACAAACAGTTCCACTACTTTGTGTGTTTATTTTATCACTTCATGACGTAATTAAGTTAAGTTCATGTGATCTCTGCTATCACTGCCACAGGGCCTGACTGCAGTAACAGACAAATTATCACATTATCTCCCTACATTAGAGTGACAAGATGTGGGTAGAAATAATGCAAAACCCTGAGTACCCACCGTATGCCAACAGCAGTATGACAGTGATGATGGTAGTCCACAACAGCAATCCAGCTGTAAACCTCAGCAGCAGAATGAAGACCAGACAAACAGCCAATGATATCAGCAGACCTCTGTCACACATGCAAACACAATGTTCAGTAAGGCTTCTGCATGCTGTTGCAAGTTGACGATGTGTTAACGAGTGCCTGGTCAGGGCACCCAAAGCACGAAGCACATGCCAAGGCAGCTAATGAGTTGGGCGAACTAGAATGTTGTTCCATAAGTAACCATACTGGTGCCTCATGTTCAGGGATGTCAGATGTCCAATATGAGAGGGCGTGGAGGTTAGCTGCCCAGTAGTAATGCATCAGGTTTGGCAATGCCAGACCTCTGTTCTCCCTCGACTTTTCCAGGAATGCCTTCCTAATTCGTGACACAGTTCTGGGTCCTCATTTATAAAGCTTGCTTACGCACAAAACGGGGCTTGAAAGTGGCGTACGCCACTTCCCACGCAAAGGTTGTGATTTATAAAAATAAACTTGCTGGGAGAATGTGTGCACCGGTACGTCAACTTTGATCCTTGCATACGAACATTTTGGAGATGGGGGCGAAACTGGCAGCGTAGATGGTGAGGTGGTGAATTGAAGCCAGATTCATCTCATACATTTATTGTCATCACATATCAGACTTATATAGACCTGCGTAATCATAAACACCCAAGTCTGCAGTGTTATAGATGTGTTCCTTTAGTGAGCCATTAGGCCTACTACTGTATGCACAATGTTCATATATCATACTTCCATCTTCAAATGATATAGAGCGGTGGATAGCATTGAGTAATTAGTATTAATTGTTACAAGGTGTGTAACAATCAGTCTAATTGCTGAGTAAGCACATAAATAGTGCGGTGACACTCGTGCGCAATGCTGCACAATGGATGCGCTGGCACTGCTGGAAGATCACGCAAATGGTAGGATCAGGATGGAGAGAGTCTTTAGGGACCACGAAGATTTCCTGGCCCATAATGATGACTGGCTAATAAGCCGATTTAGATTCCCTAGAGCAGTGCTCTTGGATCTATGTGCTGAACTGGGCCCAGTGTTAGACAGACCCACCTCCCGGAACCGCGCCATCCTGGTGCATATACAGGTGCTGACCACTCTGGGGTTTCTGGCAACTGGCTCTTTCCAGTGGTGAATTAGCCCGACAGGTGTGTTTGATATGATTAACAATATACTGTATAACGTGACATTTTCTGTCTAAAGCCCCTTTTGGGTATGATATAATACAATTAAATTCTGTCTTTAGGTCTGGGATATCGCAGCCATCCCTCACCTATGGTGGCCCTGAGAGGCCAAACACACTGCAATTTAACAAAACACATGCATATACACAAAACACAAACACATTCATTCAAGGTTCTGTGCTCGGACCAATCCTATTTATTCTATGTATGCTTCCTTTAGGTAACATCATTAGAAATCACTCTGTAAATTTCCATTGTTATGCGGATGATACACAATTGTATTTATCTATGAAGCCAGAAGAAAGTAATCAATTAACTAAACTTCATAATTGCCTTAAAGACATAAAAACCTGGATGAGCACCAATTTCCT
>NC_065526.1:40899025-40906840 GCF_006386435.1 Epinephelus moara
GGGCTGGCTCAGGCTTGCCTTGTACCAGCCTCTAGTTAGGCTGACTTAGGCCTAGTCTGCCGGAGGACCCCTATAATACACCGGGCAGCTTCTCTCCTTCTCTCTCTCTCTCGTGTCCTATTACTGCATCTTGCTAACTCGGCCATTCTGGATGTCACTAACTCGGCTTCTTCTCCGGAGCCTTTGTGCTCCACTGTCTCTCAGGTTAACTCGTATTACAGCGGTACCTGGATAGTGTGACGTGTGTGGCTGTGCTGCTGCCGTGGTCTTGCCAGATGCCTCCTGCTGCTGCTGTTATCATTAGTCATACTTCTACTGTTATTATACACATATGATTATTGTCACATATGTATACTATCAGATATTAATATATACTTTCAACATATTTTACCACAGTAGCCAGACCTATAATTATAATATTATTACTTTCATTAATGTTGTTGTAAGCTACTGTCATTACCGTCTGTCCTGCATCTCTCTCTGTCTCTGTCTCTTTCTGTCTCATTGTGTCATACGGATTACTGTTAATTCATTATGCTGATCTGTTCTGTACGTCTATTGCACGTCTGTCCGTCCTGGAAGAGGGATCCCTCTTCAGTTGCTCTTTGTGATATTGGGCTTTATAAATAGAATTGAATTGAATTGAATTGAATTAAGAAAATATCTTCATCAATTTGACAACATGTGCAGCATGAAGAAAAACGTTCTCCAAATCCCACAATACAACATATTAAGAGAAAACACATGGAAATTCAAAAAAACACAACACATTACCAAAAAATACATGCAAATTCCACAACACATTAACAAAAAACACATACAAATTCCACAACACATTACCAAAAAACACATACAAATTCAAAAACACAACATATTACCAAAAAACACGTACAAATTCCACAACACAACACATTACCAAAAAACACATGCAAATTCCACAACACAACATATTACCAAAAAACATATACAAATTCCACAACACAACACATTAACAAAACAGCGCTGCAAATCGCACAGCACAACATAAGTGTTTCCAGGGGACACTTAAAAGTGATGCACAGGTCTGGAGAACGTGTTTCCTTTTGTTTACTTTTGTAGCTAACGTTGGCAGATCTGCTCTAACTGCACATACTGAGCAAAATGTAAGTATATTTGATTGTTTTGACACTGTGAATGCATGATTCAGATATTAAACTATTGCTATCTGCTGTTAAATTTGCGTTAGCCGTGTAGCTACCTGCTGCGATAGCTTAGCAAGTAACGTTAGATGTTGCTTCATAGCCATGGTGCACCTTTTCACATTATATATTGTTTGTAATTACTACAATTTATAAACACGAGATGATTGTTATCTTCTTCTTTGTTTACAAGTCAACGCTTCCCGTTGTTAAGATTAGTGGAAATACATGCCGCTACATCGCTCTGGCAACACAGTTTAAGTAGCCTACTGATAGGTTTAACATTACTGAAATTACTAATAAAATTAAACCTCAGGCTTTCAAACATAGCTGGTGATACTTCAAGAAGACATGCTTCCTTTGTGAAGTTTAGTGGCACCAACTTCACATATTGAGCTAAATGAGCTCTATATCTATTTTTTTTTTTCATTCATTCATTCATCTTGTGACCGCTTCATCCTCTTGAGGGTTGCGGGGGGGCTGGAGCCTATCCCAGCTGACATCGGGCGAGAGGCAGGGTACACCCTGGACAGGTCGCCAGACTATCGCAGGGCTGACACATAGAGACAAACAACCATTCACGCTCACATTCACACCTACGGACAATTTAGAGTTATCAGTTAACCTAGTCCCCAATCTGCATGTCTTTGGACTGTGGGAGGAAGCCGGAGTGCCCAGAGAGAACCCACGCTGACACGGGGAGAACATGCAAACTCCGCACAGAAGGGCTCCCACGCCCGGGATCGAACTGGCAACCCTCTTGCTGTAAGGCGAGAGTGCTAACCACCACACCACCATGCCGCCCCTATTATTTATTTATTTATTTTTTTAATTTATTTGACATTGTGGATGCATGATTCAGATATTAAGCTATTGCAGCTGATATCTGCTGTTAAATTAGTGTCAGCAGTTTGCAGGTAACGTTAATTGCTGCAATAGCTTACCAAATAGCTGTTACTTCATTGCAAATGAATAACATTCACATTGTTCCTTTTCCCCAGGCAATGTATTGTCCTTATTGTAGGACTCAGTTGGCTGGGTGTGTTGGAAGAATTTGCAGCTCCTGTGGCAGCGACATTGAATGTTTGGCTCCCTTTCTAGAAGATGGTAAGCTCCTCTGTAAAAGTCAAGAATTTCACCAGTGCTTAAGTTTAAATGTCTTATTTGTGCATGATTTGGTGCCATTTTAATGTTTATTGTTAGTTATTATTGTCAGTCATGGCCAACAACCTCCTTGGTGCAGGTAATTAAGCGTTTGTTCGAATCAAATCAAACTTTATAGCACTTTTCATACATGAGAAATGCAACACGAAGTGCTTCACAAGATAAAAACATACAACAAGAATACAACAAATATTGTAAACCCGCCCCTTCCACCCCACGCGCACAGGCACACACACGCACACACACACACACACACACACACACACACACACACAGACATGCATTAACTGTCAGTATAGAAACATGGCATAGGGACATGGCAGGACACTGAGGATCAGTGATCAGATATTAAGCTATTGCAGCTGATATCTGCTGTTAAATTAGTGTCAGCAGTTTGCAGGTAACGTTAATTGCTGCAATAGCTTACCAAATAGCTGTTACTTCATTGCAAATGAATAACATTCACATTGTTCCTTTTCCCCAGGCAATGTATTGTCCTTATTGTAGGACTCAGTTGGCTGGGTGTGTTGGAAGAATTTGCAGCTCCTGTGGCAGCGACATTGAATGTTTGGCTCCCTTTCTAGAAGATGGTAAGCTCCTCTGTAAAAGTCAAGTCATGCACAATAGATTTAACAAACTGCATGATATTCACTAAAAGTTTTTGTGTATTACCCTAAGGGAGTTCATGCAGAGGCCATGACTGACCTTGTAGTTAAGAAGCCCAAATCTTTGAGCAAGACTGGAGTGAAGTCCACACTGTATCCTGCGTATACTGGTAAGGCAGCTAACCTACACACCCTTAACATTCATGCATTCAACATGATGCATACCATTCAGACCTTAGCCTATGGACTGTTTCATTGCTATTCTGTTGCTAGGGCAACAACTTTGGTCCCTGTTTACTTCCTGTCAGCTTCTGCATTAACATACATTCAAACAGGAAATACAAAGGGACCCATTTAGAATGTTTATGTTTTCCAGTTTGAAACCGTCTAACTATGTGGTAGATGGTGAGGACAACATCTTCTTTACGGTATGTGGGATTTTTAACCCAAAAATCTTCACAGTATGTGTGATTTGGAAGAATAAAATATCTTCTTCACAGTATGGGAGATATGGAAGAAATAAAATCTAAACAGTATGTGTGATATGGAAGAAAATCTTTATAGTATTTGTGTGTGTGAAAAAAAATCTTTTCAGAATGTATGATGTTGCATTTCTCTGAGTTGATGAGTGGTCTTTTCTCTTCCAGGACCCCTACCAGATCCACACATCATGACCTCTGGAGCAAAACTGAGAAACATCCACCCTCGCCCTTTACTGTGTCACATCCTAGAGGGCATGTCCACCCTAGAGATGGTCCCCTCACAGTTTGGCCCTGTACCTTATGGTAGTTTCATCTTTGTACCGTGGAATAAAATGTAATAAACACAGAAATTAACCTGCATTTTTAGTAATTTATTGAGACATTTCATATAAAAAATAGACTCCCAAAACACTTGGAACACCTACTGAGATGTAAATCTCATAATATCTCATGGCCTGATCAGACACACAAAATCTGCTCAGGATGGTCTGCGGCCTCATGGACACGGTCTGTAGCTTAACCTCCAGCTCTGCAATATACTCAGGGCACTCATCCAGGGCACCTGCAAAATAATGCCAAAAAACTGTCAAACACTCATGTGAATTCCAACTCTATTAGGATTCCGAGTTATTTTATTTTCACTGTACAGGAATGAAAACAGTTTTTTAAATTTATTTTTATGAGATTAATTTGATTCCACACATCAAAAATGTAACAATGATAAGTTTTTTATCATCTTAAGAATATAGCCAGAGTCCGCCCGTTTCTCTCTCAGGCTAACACGGAGTTGCTGATGCATGCTTCTATCTCTTCTAGTTTAGACTATTGCAATACCCTGCTCTCTGGTCTTCCCAAAAAAACCATCTCCAATCTCCAGTTACTCCAAAACTCAGCCGCTTGTGTGCTGACGAAGACCAGAGGGCGGGAGCTCGTTACACCGGTTCTAAAATCACTGCATTGGCTCCCTGTGTGTTTTAGGATCGATTTTAAGGTTCTTTTATTAGTTTTTAAATGTCTTAATGGTCTCGGACCATGTTATTTATCTGACCTGCTTTTATCATATCAACCCTCGCAGATCCTGAGATCCTCCAGCACCGGCCTTTTAATCATCCCAAAAGTTAGAACAAAAACCCACGGTGAGGCAGCATTCCGTTATTATGGCCCACACTTGTGGAACAGCCTGCTGGAGAGCAGCAGGACTGCAGAAACTATATTTATAAGGAGGCTCAAGACTCACCTTTTTAAATTGGCTTTTAACTGATTTCTTTTATTCTTTTAATCATTTCATTTTACTTTATTTTTAATATTTAATGTTTTTATTGATTTATTCTTAAGTTTTTATGCACTTTATTATTCCCTTTGGGCGTAGGCTGTGACCCCTCTCGGTGTGGATGGTTCCCATAGGTCGTGTTTTCCTCACCTTGATCCTCAGTGTCCTGCCATGTCCCTATGCCATGTTTCTATACTGACAGTTAATGAAATTCTTGACTTTTACAGAGGAGCTTACCATCTTCTAGAAAGGGAGCCAAACATTCAATGTTGCTGCCACAGGAGCTGCAAAATCTTCCAACACACCCAGTCAACTGAGTCCTACAATAAGGACAATACATAGCCTGGGGAAAAGGAACAATGTGAATGTTATTCATTTGCAATGAAGTAACAGCTATTTGGTAAGCTATTGCAGCAGGTAACATTACCTGCAAACTGCTGACACTAATTTAACAGCAGATCAGCTGCAATAGCTTAATATCTGAATCATGCATCCACAAGGTCAACAAAAAAAAAAAAAAAAAAAAAAAGATGTAAAGCTCATTTAGCTCAACACGTGAAGTGAAATAAACTTCACAAAGGAAGCATGTCTTCTTGAAGTATCACCAGCTATGTTTCAAAGCCTGAGGTTTAATTTTATTAGTAATTTCAGTAACATTAAACCTGTACCAGTACTTAAACTGTGTTGCCAGAGCGATGTAGCGGCACGTATTTCCACTAATCTTACTAATCTCGGAAGCGTTGACTTGTAAACAAAGAAGAAGGAAACAATCATCACGTGTTTATAAACTGTAGTAATTACAAACAATAAATAATTTGAAAAGGTGTACCATGGCTATGAAGCAACCTCAACATCTAACGTTACTTGCTAAGCTATCGCAGCAGGTAGCTACACGGCTAACGCAAGTTTAACAGCAGATAGCAATAGTTTAATATCTAAATCATGCATTCAGTGTCAAAACAATCAAATATACTTACATTTTGCTCAATATGCGCAGTTAGAGCAGATCTGCCAATGTTAGCTACAAAAGTAAACAAAAGGAAACACGTTCTCCAGACCTGTGCATCACTTTTAAGTGTCCCCTGGAAACACTTCCGTTGTGTTGTGCGATTTGCAGCACTGTTTTGTTAATGTATTGTGTTGTGGAATTTGCATGTGTTTTTTGGTAATGTGTTTTTGAATTTGAATGTGTTTTTTGGTAATGTGTTGTGTTGTGGAATTTGCATGTGTTTTTTGGTAATGTGTTGTATTTTTTTAATTTGCATGTATTTTTTGGTAATGTGTTGTGTGTTTTTTTAATTTGCATGTGTTTTCTCTTAATGTGTTGTGTTGTGTTGTGGGATTTGGAGAACGTTTTTCTTTATGCTGCACATGCATTGTCAAATTGATGAAGATGTTTTCTTAATGTGTTTGTGTTTTGTATGTAAGTGTTTTGTTAAACTGCAGTGTGTTTGGCCTCTCAGGGCCACCGTACTCAGCACAATAATGCCAGCCGTTTTGGATGGCATTATAAACATGACCAGTCGATACATCAGGTTTCCTTACACTGTGGGTGAACAGGCCAACATTAAAAGGCAATTTGCAGCAATGTCTGGTTTCCCAAATGTAATCGTCGCAATTGACTGCACTCACGTTGCTATAAGGGCTCTGAGTGAAAATGAATTTGTCTATGTGAACCGAAAAAATGTGCATACAATCAATGTACAAGTTATGTGTACCTCAAACATGGTTTTGATAAATTTAGTGACACGGTGGCCTGGGTCAACACATGACTCATTCATCCTGATGCACAGCAGTGTAGGGAACAGACTGCAGGCAGGCACTGCGCGTGATGGCTGGCTCCTGGGTAAGTACATAAACACCATTGTAGAAATTCTAACCATTAAAGCCTGATTTATAATTACTCTTCTGTTATACCTTGCAGGTGACAGTGGCTGCCCCCTAAGGCGTTGGCTCCTCACCCCTTTCACCAACCCACAGAGCGCAAAGGAGGTGTGCTTTAATGTGGCCCACTCTCGTGCGTGCTCCATTGTGGAGCGAGCCATCGGCCTCCTCAAAAATCGGTGTTTAGATGCCTCGGGGGGAAGATTGCTCTATCACCCTACAAAGGTGTGTAAAATTATTAGGGCTTGTGGAGCACAACGTGGCACTGAGGGATGCCATTCCCCTCCCGCCTGGCCTCCCTCCCACACCATGAGGACCCCGACCCACAAAAACCTCCCCGACATGAGGAGTTTCAACAGGGAGCAAGGCTCCGTGAAGGTGTCATGCGGCATTTGCAATAAGACAACAAGTATGTTTCATTTTTTAACAAGATCTTTAATGGAGCTGGAAATTTCAGACATGACATCACATGTTACTCATCATTGTACGTATTTGTTGGAGTTCATCTCTGACTTCATTTATTGCACTGATGGTGTCCCTTTGCGTTTGCAGGACAGTGTCGGTCAGGACCCGGCCACTTCCAGGTGCACCATGCGCTCGGGACGCACTGGTGCTGGACGCACTGGTGCTGGGGACAGCCAGGCCTTCAACTACGGTGCCAGGACACGCCTGGCGTCACCCACCGCTTCCAACTCTAGAGTGACTGAGGACACAACATATAAGTCCACTGCCTTTTCACAAGTCTCTGTTGAAATATTTAATTTATACATTTAAAGGGCCAGTGTGTAATATTTGGCATGGTTTATTGTCAAATCTGAGTCTGAATCTGAATATTCTACCCATTAATATGTTTATATAAGTGTATAATCGCTATAAAATAAAATTCGTTTGGTTTTCGTAACCTTTATATGCTTTTATATACATATATATAGCAAGGGCCTTGCTTTAGAGAAGTCGCCATCTTGCGCCGCCATGTATGTAAGGCAGCCCGAGCAGACAATCCAGCCAGCCAGAGAACGCGTTTCGCGTGTATAAATAAACCAACGAAGACAGCAGGACTTGTTTTATTAGATCTTAGTGCGGCGTTTGACACAATTGACCATCAAATTCTACTGCAGAGACTGGATCACTTAATTGGCCTAAAAGGTTCTGCACTAAGCTGGTTTAAATCTTATTTATCTGATCGTTTTCAGTTTGTTGACGTTCATAATGAATCGTCCTTACGTACCAAA
>NC_065526.1:40909759-40912536 GCF_006386435.1 Epinephelus moara
GTCTTTTCTGTGTCCGACTTCCTGTTTGGTACGATCCGCTCTATCCAGCTTGACAGAAGCGCTCGCGGCACGGGTGTGTGGATGTCTGTTCTTTTCGTTCATGTCCTTATTAATGCACACTTTATAACTTGCTTGTTGGATTTATTAAAAATGAACGAATGAAAACTAAATGTCTTTCAATATCTTTATTATCATTTAAAAACGGATTTTTACGACCCTGTCGGTCAAAATGACTGGCGACGAAAAAGTCTAGCGCAACCTCTGTTGTGGTGTGTGTTTTATTGTTGATTCTGTACAATGAACATGTACAACACTTGTACCATGAACAATGTGCACCTTTATTGGGGCATTGAGAACATGAACATTTGGGAAACACACAGTGTTTAACTGAACATCTTGAGTACACATAGTGGTCGTAAGTGGCGGCAGANATTGTTGATTCTGTACAATGAACATGTACAACACTTGTACCATGAACAATGTGCACCTTTATTGGGGCATTGAGAACATGAACAGTTGGGGAACACACAGTGTTTAACTGAACATTTTGAGCACACATAGTGGTCATAAGTGGGGGCAGAGGCAGTGTGTCTGAACATGAGGGGGTTAAGTGCTTGGGAGACTGAGTGGCAACAGTACAGCGTCTTTTGAGGCTGGGAGACTGAGCACAAAACAATCACGGCCTTTTTAGCGGCGAAACAAGGAGGGAAACCGCCTCTCCCTGCGGCATGTTGCCCTCCATCCACCTCCCTGAGGCTAGGATGGGGGATTAATCTTCCTCCGGGGCGCTGAGCCCTTCAGGCCCGGTGGTGGACCCTTACTCCAGGCCGAGGGACGAGGGGTCTGGTCCGATGTCTGTTTAGCCGGAGGAAGCTCTCCTCTTGGGGGGAGGAGGGGGGCCCATGGGCTTGCGAGCCGCAGCTGGTTGCCTGGGTCTGGCATCACGCCGGGGGATAAGATTCCGTAGAGCCTCCGTCTGCTTCTGCCTGAGCTCGAACTTGGCCTGGATGGCGTCGAGTGAGGAGCCAAATAATCCCGCCGGTGATACTGGCTTGTCCAGATATGCGACCCTATCCCCGTCCGGAATATCGGAGAGAGTGAGCCACAAATGACGGTGCGCCACCACCGTGGAAGCCATGCCCCTGCCGAGGTAGAGAGCCGCAAAGCGAGCCGAGTGAAGGATGTAGTCCGTCGTAATTCTTAGCTCCCTTATGGTGGGTGTCAGCGGGCTGTCAGGAGGCAGCCGGCTGTCAAGCTCCATAAGCTGGATAGCCTGGTAAGTCAGGAGCATGGACAGGGGATTGCCCGCTTGCGTCCGGTAAATCTTGTCCAGCTGACCGGCGGAGAATCTGCAGTGTTTAGACGGCAGGGTTGGGCCGGTTGAGCCGAGGTTGCGTGACGGGGCTAAATAAGCTGCTAGCGAGGGCTCCATAGGCGGGGAGTTTACCAAGCCGGCCGCCTCCGCTCCGTCCAACTCCGTGAATTGACCAGAGCCGGGTACGGTGACGCGGGTGGACAATGGACGGGACCAGGAGGAGGTTAGCTCGGTCATAAGATCCGCGTGCTGGGGCAGACAATTTTTAACCGTCGTGGATTCACGCGGGAGATAAAATCCGGCAAAAGAGGACGGTTTCTGGCTTGGAGAGGGGGAAGGCCACTCCACCTCCAGCTTAGCTGCAGCACGGCGGCACGGCGGCACGGCGGCACGGCGGCACAGTGCGAAAAAAGACGTATCCTCAGGGCCAGTTGACACGACCGAAGCGACGCTTTGGGCTGAGGAGAAGGCGTCTTGTTCATCGTCGGGAAATGCCTGGGCATCGAGACCGAGGTCCAGTACATCGTCCTCCGAATAAGAAGCGGACATGTCGAGCTGAAGCTCGCCAGCAGCGCAGGATGAATACGCCAGTTCGCCCTCCATGGGCTCGCCGGACAAAGCCAGGCTGTCCCGCTCACTTGAGGGGGGTTCACCCGGGAGCTCCTCGGGCTCAGAGGCGGACGAAACCGCATCAGCCGAGAGCAGAGGGTCCTGCTTGCTAGCAGCCGCGGAACCGAGGACCTTAAGCACGAAAGCCACCCGCTTCTCGAGTGTTGTTCACGGGAGAAGGCGACAGCTATCGCATTTCTCCGGCTCGGCCAACGCGGTGCGCGCGTGGACAACACCGACACAGACAGGGCAGGCATCGTGTAAGTCCTTACGGTTTAAGACGAAGCCGCATCCTTGGGGGCAAGGCCGATGAGCCGACTTCTTCTTAGCCTTCTTAGGAACGGTACTCATCATGCGATATTCCCGTTAGCGTAAATTGGTGGAAAAACTAGCGCCCTGTGGGAAGCTAGGCTAACACCAACAGAACAGTTAAGCTAGTTTTCCGATAGCCGATAAGGTAAATTAGCTGAAAGCTAGTAGGCGTTGCAAGGTGTTCTCTGCGAGGTGAAATGCAAAAGAACTGGGGATGGAGCTGACGACCGGCCTCTTATGCGCGGGCGGGGCCACGCAAAGAGCATGCGTCGTCACGCACCATCTGCCTAAGGCCGTGATTAAAGGTGTATTCAGCCAAGGGGGATGAAAGCAAGATATCCCATATACAACTGTGTGTTGTACCGAGTGAATCGACTGAAAGGGAACTTGGATGAGCACCAATTTCCTGATGTTAAATTCACACAAAACTGAAGTTATTGTTCTTGGCCCCAAACAACTCAGAGACTCTTTATCTGATGACATAGTTTCTCTTGATGGCATTGCTCTGGCCTCTAGCACTACCGTAAGAAACCTCGGAGTA
>NC_065526.1:40914301-40919879 GCF_006386435.1 Epinephelus moara
AACGCTACTCTGGTCTCCTGCTCGTGAGGGATTCATTACAATATTGTAACATGGTTTAGATTTATAAATAAACATTCACCTCGTCGCTAGATAGACCTACTCCTGAAAAACTTGTCTGCGCAAGGCTTTTTGTCCCTACGAGGCCACTGTCATTTACCCGACGGGAGGGGTGAGCGAGTGNGCTAGATAGACCTACTCCTGAAAAACTTGTCTGCGCAAGGCTTTTTGTCCCTACGAGGCCACTGTCATTTACCCGACGGGAGGGGTGAGCGAGTGAGCCCTGCAATCTAGAATTTGACCACTGATGTCACTGTTTTCAACCCATTTTACACACTGGCCCTTTAATAAACAGATAAAACTGTACTTTACCGATCTCCTCTGTGGTCTTTGCCAAATCTGTGTCTCCTTCCTTCTCCGACACTATGCCACACACGCTGGCCGTCCCAAGGATGGAGGCTATTTTGGTGTCCAGCGGTGTGGGCTCGGGTGTGCCCTCACCCCCACCTGTAGCAGACACGCTTTGACGGTGCCATGCTACTCTCTTCTTGGCCTCCACCTTCAGATCCGACCACTTCTTCTTCACCTCTGCCACAGATCGCTCTGTGGCACTCACACTATTTACGGCGGTGACGACGTGCTGCCACTCTCACTTGTTTTTCTTTTATTAGTGATGCCACTACTGTGACCACCAAATAAAATAATTTTTCTGGCCTCCCCCTCACCCACAAGCACCTCTATTTTGGTCTCCGTGAAATTCCTTTTCCTTGTCTTCTCTGCCATGATTGAGCATAAAATGCCATTGATCAGCAGGCTTATTTATATGCAAAAACATTCATGAGGTACTTTGCATTGACTATTCATAGTAAAATGTGGGTGTGTAGAGGGCGGGATGTGAGTTGAATCAACCTGCGCAATCTTCCAGGTGGGCTGTGATTTATGAAGGGAAAAGTGTTTGCAGGTGTGCGTAGGCATGGTTTTATAAATCAGATTGTTTTTTGGCACACGCCATTTTCAGCTTTTGGGCTTTTAGTATGGATCCTATGCAATGTTTTATAAATGAGGCCCCTGTTCCATATAAAGGCGGATATGTTTTGTAGCGTTGCGGGGTAGCTAGGTGGGTAGAGGAAGGACGAGGAGGAGGCGATGTTGCAGTTTGCTAGCACAATAGAGTCCCGATTTATTCCGATTTATTCTCTGAACTCCTGGTCCTTAAAAACTGTCCTGCCAACTGGTCCGGCAGCCTGCCGCTCTCCCTCCCATTCCCTCTGTCGTGAACTGTCGTAACTACCACCAACATTCCTTACCCCTCCACAGAACAACTTATCAACAAATACCCCTACGGTGGACACCTCCCTCAATAGAAATAATGTAATGTAATGTAATAATAACTGTCATTATATACCCAGCATTACAGTATTTATTCAGTTCAGTAAAGAATGCTTTAGGAATGAATGTAGGGATCTTCTGAAAAAGAAACAAAATTGTGGCATTATAGTCATTTTAATGGAGTTAATTATTCCTGCTAAAGATAGTGGAAGGGACGACCATCTTGTGAGATGCCATTACCACAAGTCCTGTCTAGCTCTTTCCAGTGTCACCTTAAAGTTATTTTTGAACAAATCCTTGAATCTCTCAGTAACATGGACACCCAGATATTTAAAAGAATCGTGTGTAACCTTAAAGGGGAAAATGTCAAAAGACCTCTGCTTTGCAGCTGCACTTATGGGAAAAATTTGGTTTTTCGAAAAATTTATTTTATAGCCGTGGTTGTGGTTTGGTGTATATAGTATGTTAAAGAGATGACGTAAATTGCCGGCTAGTTGCCTGCCAGTCATAAAGCCTGTCTGATCTCTGTGGATTACATTGTGCATGGTTGGTTCAAGTCTCACTGCAAGGGTCTTTTGTTAGAATTTTATAATCACAGCAGAGCAAGCTGATTGGACTCTAGGAGTCGCATTTTAGCGGGTCATTACCCTTTTTTTCTCAAAAACAGAACAGATATAGTTGACTGTGTCATTGTTAAAGGTAGGGTTTTCTTCTGCAAAGCTTCTTCATATACTTCACATACAAGTGGCACCAATTTGACAGAGAAGGCTTTATAAAATTCGATGGGGTAGCCGTCTGGGCCAGGCGACTTCCTGGATTTTGATGTTTAAATGGCCCTTTCAATTTCTGTGTTAAGGGTTCCTCAAGTGCGCTGACATTGTCCTGGTCTAGGGACGCCATCTTTAAATTATTGAAAAACTCTGTAATTAGAGAATCGACGCCTGCCTCTGATTCATATGGTGATCTCGATGGAGATCCTCCCTCTTTTCCGGTAGAGATTTTCAGAGGGTGTCAATGAATGTTCCTGATCAATGGCTTGGATCATAGTCTCTATTTCTGAGAGACATTTTTGCGCTCTCTTTAGCACTGGCAGTATATGATATTATTATTCCCCTCAAATAGGCTTTTAGTGTTCCCATAGACAGCCTTTGCTTGTCTGTGGGTTTTGATTGGTATCCATGAATAGATCAATATGATTGGATATGTAGTCCACAAAATCTTGATTAGATAGGAGATGAGGATTAAAGCACCATGTTCACTGAGGGACTATATTGTCGGGAAAGCTAATACCCATCACCACAGGGCAATGATCTGAAATGACCATGGTTTCATATTCAATTGACTTTAACAGGGGAATCAGCTGGTCATCCAAAAGAAAATAATCTATTCTTGAATATGACTGGTGGGCTGATGAGAAAAAAGAATATTTGTGGGATGTTGGATTTTTAAACCTCCAGGCGTCTGATATCTTATATGTCTGTAAAAAGGAGTGAATGTAGCCTGCAAACCTGCTCAGTGTACCCGGTGTTTGTTTGGAGCGATCTAGCTTGGCATTTAAGACACAGTTGAGGTCAGCGCCTAATATTAATCTATGTGAATTTAAGTCTGGAAATGATGAAAAAAGCGCAGTGAAAAATTGCACCAATGTGCCAATTAGGGGCATAAATGTTGACAAGCACCACGGGTGTGCTGTACAATTTTCCTTGAACAATGATAAATCAGCCATTTCAATCACTTATGACATGGGATTTAACAAACTGCGCATTTCTGTGGAGAAGAATGGCCACACCTTGACTTTTACAATTGAAATCGGAATGAAACACTTCAGTAAAATGCCCCCTGGCAACGCCTGGACTGGTCTCCTGTAGAAAAGCTATTTAAACTTTCAATTTTGACAAGTGAGAAAAAACCTTGTTGTGTTTTATTAAGTTATTAAGACCACGGACATTCCAGCTGGCCATCTTTGTGATGGTACCCTCTCCTTCTCTAATGTTAGATGCTGCCATTTATTAGTAGGTCAAAAAGAAAAAATAGGCGCATGTTGCGTCTCCTGGCTGCACAGCACAAGAATGTGTGGACAAACATTACACTATAAAAAACAATAAGTTCAAATAACTAAACCAAGGTATATCTATATAATATGTCTGGTGTGTCTAAATATTAACTCATTCATCAAACCTTTGCATTGACTGAATTCATCTGGTTAAAGGCTATCAGAACTGTCGTGAGAGCTACATCTCTTCCGTGATCGCCTAGACCTGTGCATAAAAGCGCAAACAACTTCGTGTCCTCCCACTGCGGACACTGTGATTTGATGGTCCGGTACTCATTGTAGCCCACTCTTATAAGACCCAATAATAATTATAATAATAATAATAATAATAATTATTATTATTATTATTGGGTCTTATAAGAGCGGGCTACAATAATAATAATAATAATAATCTCCTCCGAGAACCGTCACCTTATCGTGGTGGAGGAGTTTGAGTGCCCTAATGACCCTAGGAGCTATGCTGTCGGGGGCATTTTGCCCCTGGTAGGGTTTCCCATGGCAGATTGGTTCTGGGCGAAGGGTCAGACGAAGAATGGTTCAAAAGACCCTTCATGATGGACACGAACAAGGACACATGTACCCGGCCCGGAGGGTTACCGGGGCCCCGCCCTGGAGCCAGGCCTGGGGTTGGGGCCCGTGGGCGAGCGCCTGGTGGTCGGGCCTTCGCCCATGGGGTCCGGCCGGGCCCAGCCCGAACCGGCTACATGGGCTCGTCCCCCTGTAGGCCCACCACCCACAGAGGGATCCAGAAGGGTTCGGTGCAATGTGGATTGGGCAGCAGACCAAGGCGGGGGCCTTGGCGGTCCGATCCTCGGTTACAGAAGTTGGCTCTTGGGACATGGAATGTCACCTCTCTGGCGGGGAAGGAGCCGGAGCTTGTGGAAGAGGTTGAGCGCTACCGGCTAGATATAGTCGGCCTCACCTCGACACATAGTTCCGGGTCTGGAACCCTAGTCCTTGAGAGGGGTTGGACTCTCTCCTTCGCTGGAGTTGCTCCGGGTGAGAGGCGGAGGGCCGGGGTGGGCTTCCTGATAGCCCCCAGACTCTCTGCCTGTACGTTGGGGTTTACCCCGGTAGACGAAAGGGTTGCTTCCCTGCGCCTTCGGGTCGGGGAACGGGTCCTGACTGTTGTCTGTGCTTATGCACCGAACAACAGTTCAGAGTACCCACCCTTTTTGGAGTCCCTGGGACGGGTGCTGGACAGCGCCCCGACCGGGGACTCCATTGTTCTGCTGGGGGACTTCAACGCTCACGTGGGCAATGACAGCGGGACCTGGAGGGGCGTGATTGGGAGGAACGGCCTGCCCGATCTGAACCCGAGTGGTGTTCAGTTATTGGACTTCTGTGCGGGTCGCAGTTTGGCCATAACTAACACCATGTTCAAACATAAGGATGTCCATCGGTGCACGTGGCACCAGGACAGCCTAGGTCGCAGGTCAATGATCGACTTTGTAGTCGTATCATTTGACCTGCGGCCATATGTTCTGGACACTCGGGTGAAGAGAGGAGCAGAGCTGTCAACTGATCACCACCTGGTGGTGAGTTGGATCAGATGGTGGGGGAGGACGCCGCGCAGACCTGGCAGGCCCAAACGAACAGTGAGGGTCTGCTGGGAACGCCTGGCGGAAGAACCTGTCCAGATGATCTTCAACTCCCACCTCCGGGAGAGCTTCGACCGCGTCCCGAGGGCAGAGGGGGACATTGAGTCCGAATGGGCCTTGTTCCGCTCTGCCATTGTCGAGGCGGCTGTTGTGAGCTGTGGCCGCAAGGCCGCTGGGGCCAGTCGCGGCGGTAATCCCCGAACCCGCTGGTGGACACCAGAGGTGAGGGGAGCCGTCAGGCTGAAGAAGGAGGCCTACAGGGCATGGTTGGTCTGTGGGTCTCCGGAAGCAGCTGACGGGTACCGGCGGGCCAAGCGGAGCGCAGCAGCGGCAGTCGTTGAGGCAAAAACTCGGGCGTGGGAGGAGTTCGGTGAGGCCATGGAGGAAGACTATCGATCGGCTCCAAAGAGGTTCTGGCAAACCGTCCGGCGCCTCAGGGGGGGAAGGCGGCAACTTGCTCACACTGTTTACAGTGGGGGCGGGGAGCTGCTGACGTCAACTGAGGACATTGTCGGGCGGTGGAAGGAATACTTTGAGGAGCTCCTCAATCCCACCAACACGTATTCCAGTGAGGAAACAGAGACGGGGGTCTCGGGGG
>NC_065526.1:40919961-40929065 GCF_006386435.1 Epinephelus moara
CACCAACACGTATTCCAGTGAGGAAACAGAGACGGGGGTCTCGGGGGCGGGTCGTCCAATTTCTGGGGCAGAAGTTGCTGAGGTAGTGAAACAACTCCGAGGCGGCGGAGCCCTGGGGGTGGATGAGATTCATCCTGGATATCTCAAGGCTCTGGATATTGTAGGGCTGTCCTGGCTGACACGCCTCTGCAACGTTGCGTGGACATCGGGGGCAGTGCCTCTGCAGTGGCAGACCGGGGTGGTGGTCCCCATTTTCAAGAAAGGGGACCAGAGGGTGTGTTCCAACTACCGGGGGATCACACTCCTCAGTCTACCCGGTAAGGTCTACTCCAGGGTGCTGGAGAAGAGGGTCTGGTCGATAGCTGAACCTCAGATTGAGGAGGAGCAATGTGGTTTTCGTCCTGGACCCTCACCAGGGTGCTGGAGGGGGCATGGGAGTTTGCCCAACCAGTCCACATGTGTTTTGTGGATTTGGAGAAGGCTTACGACCGTGTCCCCAGGGGCATCCTGTGGGGGGTGCTCCGGGAGTATGGGGTTGGTGGCCCCTTGCTAAGGGCCATCCAGTCCCTGTACCGAAGGAGCGCCAGTCTGGTTCGCGTGGCTGGCAGTAAGTCGGACCTGTTCCCGGTGAGGGTTGGACAGAATTTGGACAGAATTTCTAGGCGCAGCCGAGTGGTGGAGGGTGTCAGGTTCGGTGACGGGAGGATCTCGTCCCTGCTTTTTGCGGATGACATGGTCCTCCTAGCTCCATCGAACAGTGACCTCCAGCTCTTGCTGGGACAGTTCGCAGCCGAGTGTGAAGCGGCTGGGATGAGAATCAGCACCTCCAAGTCTGAGGCCATGGTCCTCAGCCGGAAAAGGGTGGATTGCCCACTCCAGGTCGGGGAGGAGGCCCTTCCTCAGGTGGAGGAGTTTAAGTATCTCGGGATCTTGTTCACGCGTGAGGGTAGGATGGAGCGGGAGATTGACAGGCGGATTGGGGCAGCGTCAGCAGTGATGCAGGCGCTTAACCGGTCTGTTGTGGTGAAGAGGGAGCTCAGCCAAAAAGTGAAGCTCTGGTCGATCGACGTTCCAACCCTCACCTATGGTCACGAGCTCTGGGTAGTGACCGAAAGAATGAGATCGCGAGTACAAGCGGCCGAAATGAGTTTCCTCCGCAGGGTGGCTGGGCTCAGCCTTAGGGATAGGGTGAGGAGCTCAGACATCCGGGAGGGACTCGGAGTAGAGCCGCTGCTCCTTCACATCGAGAGGAGCCAGTTGAGGTGGTTCGGGCATCTCGTAAGGATGCCTTCCGGACGCCTCCCTTGGGAGGTGTTTCGGGCATGTCCAACCGGAGGAGACCTCGGGGCCGCCCCAGGACACGCTGGAGGGACTACATCACCCGGCTGGCCTGGGAACGCCTCGGGGTTCCCGCGGAAGAGCTGACGGAAGTGGCTGGGGAGAGGACTGTCTGGGCTTCTTTGCTGAGGCTGCTGCCCCCGCGACCCGGACCCGGATAAGCGGAGGACGACGAGTACGACGACGAGTATAATAATAATAATAATAATTTACTGTGGGCATATATGCTATGCTTTTTAATAAAATTACCAGAGGAGTTCGCCGAAAAACAGGTAGTGTCAGCCTGAATTACTCGCGTGTGTCCCCGGTGAAAATCACTGACTTGCATGGGAAATATGGCTTCTACTGGCTTGCCATAGCTTGCTGTCAGGACCCACGGACCAGAATTTGGAATGTTGGACCCTTTGGAAATCAGAATGGAGGACCTTCGGAATGGCGACATTTCGCAGTGGCAATCCTTCGGAATGGCGATATTTCGGAGTGGGTGTGGCAGCCTCTAACCCAGCGTTGTGATCTCTTTCTTCATCCGAGCCTCTATTTACTCTGTGTCGAGGTAGCCTGGGAGCTAACATTATTATTAGCTTTAGCTTGTTTATTGGTGGTCCCATGTGTGTCAGGCATGGCGTTGTTTTAACTTGTTGAACTCAATTCAAACAGTTCACTGGTGACTTTAACAAATATAAGAGCAGTGATAAAGCGGTTATGAAACCGAGCAAAAGCGTCTTTACAGATTTCTGGTGTAAAGCTCCTCCACCTCGCGCCGCACCGGAAGTCTCTAAGTCCCTAAGACCTGGAGCAGGTCAGTGAGGTAGGAGGGGGCCTGGTTATGTAAGTGAGGAGAAGGACTTCGAATTGGACGCGTTATCGGACAGGGAGCCAGTGGAGGTTCGGAAGGACAGGGGTGATGTGATCGTGGGATCTGGAAAGGGTGAGCAGACCGGCAGAAGAGTTCTGGAAGTATTGGAGTTTATTTAGGAGTTTGGATGGTGTACCATAAAGAATGCTGTTGCAGTAGTCAATTCTGAATGTGATGAAGGTATGGATGAGAGTTTCAGTAGCTTCAGTAACATGTAGCTTCTACTATTACTATATTTATTACTAGACTAATTTATGTTAACACAACCTAATTCTAATGGGTTAAGACTGCAAATCATTTCTGCTTCCAACTGCTTACAGTAATGTGCAAATTCCTAATTAGGAATGCCCTTCTCTATTTTATATCAGTCAAAGGCCATGGTCAAAGGTGTGACCCTGGTAAAGAGGAACCGTCATTTTTTTTTTTTTGTGTTAAAGATATTTTTTGGGGCATTTGGGCAAGAGAGCGACATGCAGCCAAGGGCCACAGGCTGGAGTCAAACCCGGGCCGCTGTGGCAACAGCCTTGTACATGGGGCGCCTGCTCTAACCACTAAGCCACCAACACCCCGAGGAACTGAATCTCGTGTGGAAGAAGGTAAGTTTAATCCTTTATCATCCATCGAGCAGAAAACAATACAGGTGCAGAAATGTTATTAACAGTTATCATCCTCTTTTGCATTTTGGATGATTTTTTTGTTACTGAGTGTTTTTTAGTGCATTAATATATCTGTCACCATGTGCATAGCTAACCATGCTCTCAAGCTAGCATCGAAGATGAGAGCGGACTCGTTTACAAAACTGCTCAAACCAAAGGATAGTTCACACACAACAGCAGGCACTGGCAGGCAAAGGATAATCATATGCTGGAGCTGAGTGTGGCTGAGGCTGCGGTGACACAGATGCTAATACAGGTATCGGTAGGTGGGGGATAATCACCTGCCATTGGTGAATGTGGCTGTGGCTAAGGCTGTGGTCACATACACGAATAACAGTGGCAAATATTCCCCCAAATACGCATCTTGGCTTTGTGTGGAGTCCGCCGAAGGGTCGGCACTTCACAGTCATTAGCTCTACCTTTGGGGAGCAGTGAGTGGAAACTACCACGGCGTCCCGGCACCTTAGCGGAGTTTTTCTGTCAGGTCGATGTAGCATTAGCTCCTCCAGCTGGATCACAGTGGTCGTGGTGCAGCCAAATTTCTATGAGAGCGTAAACACAACAGTTCCTCACACTACGAAGCTCTCCACAGTCTGATGTTATTCGCTTTGTAGACGAGGGAGCGAACGTTTGCTACCATGACTGTAAGCACTGTTAGCTCGTGTGGATTAGCACGCAGTCCGGCGTAGACACCTCCTGGCTTGCCCCACTCAGGTGATCTGTTGCAGCGCCTGTGGTAACGCATCAGCGGTGGAGCTCCAGATGCAGCCACAGTCTTTCCTGGCCCTTCACAGTGTAGAAACCCGAGCTCGCCCAGCACACTTCACTGGTGTTTGTTGTAACAGGAAAATTTGCTACAGATGTCTAACAGTATCTGTTGGTCGCAGAGCGGCACATTCACACACTTTTCAGTCATACCAGTCATTCCACAAACACACGAAAGCACCAAATTCTATCTATTTGTCCACCAAAAATAATAGAAACATCAGAGTCAGAGTCACTGTATTAACTATTGTTTTTACATTTGCAGCTCCCTTACTAAGATTGTATAAAGTCATTGCATAACACAGAATGGATTTCTCCCTCATCCTGTCTCTCTTTTCTCTCTCTCAATTTATCACAGAAATTTGTGACTTTAAAAGTGTACTGTGACATCTTACAACAAGTGTCTCCTGTTTAACATCACCTCCATTCGCCATCCTCCTGTGAAACTGCCCTCTTCTATGGCTTCATCAAAGAAGAGTGACTGCAGGAAAAGGGAGTCATCTGCTAGTGTCAGGTGTGTATAAATAAATATAGTGACAAGCTGTTTAAGATCAAGTAAGGTGAAGAGGGGAAGATAGGAAATGAAAGATGTTAAATATTATGCCCAGATATGCTTGATTTTACTGTTCTGTGTTACTGATATGTGGAGGTGCAAGGAGTGCAGTGTATCTTTTTCTTGTAGATATGATCTACTTAAACATTTAAGACTACAGCACCGCCATAGACAACGTTACTCATGCCCATATCTAAACTGCGCATTCAATTTTAAGACACTAAATGCTTTGCACATACATTTAAGTAGAATTCATCCTGAGCTTGGGGCGTCGGTGGCTTAGTGGTAGAGCAGGCGCCTCGTGTATAAGGCTGTTGCCGCAGCGGCCCGGGTTCGACCCCAGCCTGTGGCCCTTTGCTGCATGTCTCTCTCTCTATCCCCCCCTCACACTTGTCTGTCCTATCAATTAAAGGCCGAAATGCCCCCAAAAATATCTTATAAAAAAAAGAGTTCATCCTGAGCAAACTTGTCAGGAGCT
Source organism: Epinephelus moara (assembly GCF_006386435.1). Classification (NCBI taxonomy): domain Eukaryota; kingdom Metazoa; phylum Chordata; class Actinopteri; order Perciformes; family Serranidae; genus Epinephelus; species Epinephelus moara. The sequence goes on from NC_065526.1 coordinate 40,924,608, forward strand.
CCTGGAATTGAAAACATTTAGTTGGCCTTTGTGCAATTGAAGCAATCTTTCTACGGAAAGGGATTTTTTCATACATATTCATTTTAAGAGTAGTGAAACTGTTACCTGTATGTTTGGGGATTGTACTTTCAAAACAAATATCTATGGAAACTTTCACCCCCACAAGAACAGGAAACACAACCCCCATACATTAAGTCATTTTAAACCAGGTATAGTGACAACAACCAGAATTTCACAAGAGTCATCTGACAGTGCAGAGGAAGATGCACTTAACCCAGATGACTCTGCAGTGGAATTAAACAGTGCATCTCCAAGTAAGCGAGACCCTGCCTGACATAATTGAGCAGTTTTGCTCAAACTAGAACATTTTGCACATGTGCCAGGCACAAAAATTGATGAGTTTCTAGAGGAACTGCACTATTTGTTATGCTCAGCCACATTACCTCTCTCTCTCTCTTTGAGCACATCATATCTCCGAAACAAGTTTTACAGAGAAAACTTTAATGTCATTGAGCCCATTGAGTACATGCTCAATGAAAGGGAAAAGAAGCTTTCAGTACGTGCCTTTACTAAAGAGCTTGCAACAGCTCTTCAATATCTTCTTATCCGCTGTGAGGGTCCTAAGGACAGAGGGATGTCATATGCTGTAAAGCCCTGTGAGGCAAATTGTGATTTGTGATATTGGGCTTTATAAATAAAAATTGAAAAATTGAAATTGAATAGGAAAGATGTTGTGGATAAAGTTGCTGAAAACCACAGAGGACATCAGAGTCATGGGATAACTGGAGAACAACGTACTTATAAATCATTTCAGGATGGCTCACACTTTAAGGGAAATGGTTTTCTTTCAGGGGTGAGTTGAGAATCTTGCTAACTTTGTACATAGATGATTTCGAGGTATGCAGTCCTCTGGGTACTGTACACAGGAAACACAATCTCTGTGGTATCTGGACTCTGAGTAATTTGCCTCCAGGCTCACATTCAGCACTTTCCTCTATTTACCTGGCAATCTTGTGCAAATCTGACTATGTGAAGAAGCCTAAGGATGGCGACGCGTGTAGACGCAGCAACCCCTCTCTGTCCCGACCATGCGGTGTTTTGTTCTGTTATTAAGTGTTTGTCCGAAAGTTCTTCGTGTTCGTCTCGTCTGCCTACTTCGGAATACAAGTACAGTCGACAGGCTCTGTTAGACATCTGCAGGAGCCAGCTTTACAACACTCTGGATACTGCACAAACAATAAAAGAGCTCGGATTACTCCGCTGGCCTGCAACCACACTGGACTCGACTGCTACACCCCCCCCGGAAAGGAAGTGCCGCGCTGCACGAGGAAGCAGAAGAGGGGCAAGCGCGGAGGTATCCAGGCTAGGCTAGTGTGACAAGTGATATGGCAGACATGACTAGTCGCTCATTTGGGCATTATTCATTTATATTGATCCATGCCTCATAATTGTTTGCACGTCATTCTGACAGTATTTAGTTTTAGTTTCATGTTTGATTGTGAATGTGTTAATATTGATTACTAATAATATTGTGTTTCAAAGAGGAGTACAGACAGGTGATGTAGAGCCACGTCTGTGTGGGTTAATTGTTCGCTGCTCTATTAGTAATGTCTCGGGGATCCAGTAGGGGGAGCGCACATCTCTTCCTCACTCATTACAGACAAGTGAAGGCGAGAGCTGCATGTGTGTCACATTCATTCATCTCCCATCACTATTCTCCTTGTTTAAGGTAAATATCGTACACAAAGCACTGTAAACGTGTTAATGTGACGATAAGAGTTTCCTCTGTGTGACTGTGGTTTCATATGCAAGTAGAAATAGTTTTATTAAGTGTTTTAGAAGTTGTTGTGTATGGCTAATGCAAACGATGTTTAAACTAAGCGGCTAGGTACCTCGTGGCTACGTCAGAAAGTTAGACTGTTTATAATTTCATGAACTCATATTTGTACTGTGTAGTTTATGTGCTTACTCTTTCACTTGTCCAAGTTGGATTTATGTTAGCAGCAAGATAAGTTAAGAGGTTAAAAACATGTATCACAATCTCATGGCAATGTAATAGTTTGTGTTAAAAAGATAATTTAGATCATTTAGAATATGATAAAAATGTACGCTAGACATGGTTACTGTGGTCCTGAAGCTGGGTGTGATTATGCCTAATATGTGTACATTGTATTTGCCATGTTGAAATTTAAAACTCATTACAGACGAGTGAAGGCAAGTGCTGCATGTGTGTCACATTCATTCATCTCCCATCACTATTCCCCTTGTTTAAGGGCACAACACTAGCAGCTAGACCGACTCGCCCAGCCATACCATCCATTCTTCTAGCAAATGTACGATCCCTGGACAATAAAATGGATCACATACGACTGCTGAGGTCAGCGAATCGAAACGTGAGTAACTGCTGTGTGCTTCACTTCACTGAAACATGGCTAAATGACAACATCCCCGACTCTGCTGTACAACTGGAGCAGCTAACATGCTACTGAGCGGACAGAGCCCTCGTAAACGGGGGAAAGACTCGCAGCGGTGGGGTCTGTGTTTACATCTGTGATGCGTGGTGCCGGGACGCTGTGGTGGTAGGCAAACACTGTTCACCACTGGCAGAGTATATGATCATAAGGTGCCGTCCTTTCTATCTGGAATTTATTATCAATTTACAGTGATTTGCTAGTCGCTGTTTACATCCCTCCCACCCCCAACAGCAGTGACTGGAATGCGGCACTTTGTGAACTGTATCAGGCCATCAGTGAACAACAGACAGCACACCCAGATGGATTCACAATCCTCGCTGGAGATTTTAATCATGCTGATCTTAAGACCTTCCTTCCAAAACTTCACCAGCATGTTGATTTCCCAAAAAGAGGGGACAACACTTTGGACCTGGTCTACACTACTCACAAAGGAGCATACAAGGCCTCACCCCTCCCCCATATTGGACTCTCTGATCACACCACAGTTATGCTAATGCCAGCATACAGACCGAGAGTGAAAGTCAACAAACTGGTCCTGAAGCAGGTACAGGTGTGGCCAGAGGGGGCCTCCTCTGCTCTTCAAGACTGCTTTGACACAACCGACTGGGAAATGTTTAAGCAGGCAGCCACATACAACAACCACACAGACATTGAAGAATACACAGACACTGTTACTTCTTATATCAGTAAGTGCTTTGATGATGTGACCCACACAAAAACCATCATCACCTGAGCTAACCGGAAGCCATGGTTGACAGGGGATGTCCATCGGCTGATGAGGGCCAGAGACAACGCCTTCAGAGCCGGGGATGAAACTGGCCTGAGGGCAGCGAGAGCCAACCTGTCCCGCGGCATCAGGAAAGCAAAACAGAAATACACACACAAGATAACCTGCCATTTCAAAGACAGCAGAGACACACGGAGCCTGTGGCAGGGCATTCAGACCATCACGGACTATAAACCTGCGCCACAGCTCTGTGATAGCAACATCTCTCTGCTCAACAACCTCAACAGCTTCTTTGCACGTTTTGAAGCACAAAACAACACACATACACAGAAGACTCCACCGCCCCCCCATGATCAGGCTCTGTGCCTGTCTGCTGCCAGCGTGAAAATGACACTTTCCACTATCAACACCCGCAAGGCAACAGGTCCAGACAACATCCCTGGTCGTGTGCTGAAGGACTGCGCAGAGGGGCTAAAGGATATATTCATGGACATCTTTAACACTTCCCTGAGACAGGCTGCTGTTCCATCATGTTTCAAGTCCACCATCATCATACCTGTGCCAAAGAAACCTGCTCCATCCTGCTTCAATGACTATCGCCCCGTGGCACTGACCCCCATCAGAATGAAGTTCTTTGAACGGCTAGTCATGTCACACATCAAATCCATCCTCCCCCCTACCCTGGACCCCTTCCAGTTTGCATACCGGGCCAAACGGTCCACAGAGGATGCAGTCTGCTCTGCTCTCCACCCAGCCCTCACCCACCTGGACACAAAAGACTCATATGTGAGAATGCTGTCCACCTGGACACAAAAGACTCATATGTGAGAATGCTGTTCATAGACTTCAGTTCAGCATTCAACACCATAATCCCACAACAACTCACCTCACCTGACGTGCTGACGTATTGCGGTAAGCGAGTTGTGTCATTTCCAGTGTTTCTGTGACAGCGTCTTTGTACTGCACTGGTGAATTCTACTAGCCTGCTTTATGCTTTCTCACTTCAGTTGCTTTAACGTCTGCTCCAAGTCTTAACCCACACTAGTTCTGTTCAAGCACTTATAGCTCTCCTCCTTTCTACGACTTTCTCGCTAATCTCTTGGCTGTTGTTTGCACGTTACTAGCCTTGGTAGCTACATTAGCTTTACAGTTAGCGATGGCTTCTCCTTCTGCTCTTTCTTGCTCGGTGTGCCAAATGTTCAGTTATGCCTCTGCCTCCTTTAGCGACAGTGGTAATTGTAATAAGTGTAGCTTATT
>NC_065526.1:40935685-40936759 GCF_006386435.1 Epinephelus moara
GCTGCCATACAATGCAATGGGTTCGATGATTGATTTGAATATTTTGAGCCATGTTTTTATTGGTAGTTCAGTGTTTATTGATCTCTTGATGGCATAGTAAGCCCTTTCTGCTTTGTCTTTTAGATCATTCACAGCCATGTTAAAATTCCCTGTGTTTGAAATGTTTAGTCCTAAATATGTATAATGGTTTGTTTGTTCAATGAAGTTTTTTCCAATTTTGAAACTGTTATTGTTTCTCTGTAATCTGCATCTTTTTTGAAAAATAAGCACTTTGGTTTTGGGTTGGTTAACTGTCAGGGCCCAGGTTTGGCAGTATTTTTCCAGTTCTGATAAGTGTTGCTGTAGCCCCTCTTTTGTTGGAGACAGCAGGACCAGGTCATCAGCATAGAGGAGACACTTTATTACAGTCTCTTGTAATTTCAGTCCCGGTCCAGGAGACTTTTCTATTTGTTTTGCCAATTCATTGATATATATGTTAAATAGGGTGGGGCTGAGGTTACAGCCATGCCTTACTCCACGTCTCTGGAAGAAAGATTCTGTTTTCTTGGTTTCAATCTTAATTGAGCATTTTCCATTAGTATACATTGATTTTATCAGGTCATATACTTTTCCTCCAATACCACTTTCAATTAATTTAAAGAAAAGGCCTTTGTGCCAGATTGAGTCAAAGGCTTTTTGAAAATCCACAAAACAAGCATAAATTTTCTCATTATTTTTGTGCACATAGTTATCAATTAAAGTGTGCAGTGTGAAAATATGGTCTGTGGTTCTGAATTTAGGGAGGAATCCAATTTGGCTTTTACTTAATGGCTGATGTTCTGTAATGAAGTCTATAGTTCGTGAATTTAGTATACTACATAAAACCTTTCCCAGACATAAATTTATGCAAATCCCACGGTAATTCTGAGGGTCTGTCTTGTCACCACTTTTAAATATGGGTAGTTATCAGTCCTTCACTCCACGACTCAGGAAAATAGCCAACTCTGAGTACTAAATTGAAGAGTTTCAAAATGGCTGATCTGAATTTGGAGTCTGTGTGTTGAAGCATCTCATTTAGAATGCCATCAGGTCCAC
>NC_065526.1:40937841-40940891 GCF_006386435.1 Epinephelus moara
CTACTGTGGTACAATATGTTGAAAGTATGTATTAATATCTGGCAGTATACATGTGTGACAATAGTCATATGTGTATAATAACAGTAGAAGTATGACTAATGACTAATGACGGCAGCAGCAGCAGGAGGCATCTGGCAGGACCACGGCAGCAGCACAACCACACACGTCACGCTGTCCAGGCACCGCTCAGTAAAGGTTTGATCATTAAAGTAGGGAGATTCAGCTGGAGGGATATAGATTGCACATAGATAGATGTTTTGGGTGTTGGAGGTCAGGTCTTTCTTTAACTTAAGCCATATATAATTTTCACCTTCTTTAACAAGTTCAATAGAATTTGAGTTCCTTGGTGGTGCTCTGGGGGCTCTCCAGTTGTTCCATATCCTGGGTGGTGTGAAGGGCGGTGTTGTGGGTTCTGGTGTGGTGGTCTTGGTGGACCTCTCCTTTCTTGTCTCCGGTGTGCTGGTCCTTGTGTCCTGGTCGGTGCCATCTGTGTTCTGTTCTCTCTGTTGTTTTGGTGGCCTGATGTGGGCATGCGACCCAGCGCAGCATCTTTCAGTGTTTTGGCAAAGACAGAAATGTTTTCCTTTTTGAGGTGTACTTGGTCATAGAGACTGTCCACACTGATGTTTGGGTGATGGGCCAGATATACATTAGGTTTGAGAGCACAGTCTCTTGATATACTGGCCTTAATTCCTAAAATTGTTTTAGGATGGAAGTCTTTTCGTGGAAGCAGAGTGGACATGACAATCTTTGTGTTTTGAAAAGTGTTGCTGGCCTTATTAATCACTGCTCTTAGTGATGTTGCAACCCGTTCCTGCTGGGCTCTCAAATCATTGGTTCCTGTATGGATTATGATATGGCTCGGGCTGCCAAGATGTTGTTCGGATAGCAGGTCAAGGGCTTTGTTAGTGGTGGGACACCTGAGTTTGGTCACGCTGTGATTTGGGAACAGCCTTTTTTCATCCAAGAATTTCCCATTAGAGTCTATAAGAAGAACAATATCCGAATTTTGCTGATCAAGGGGAGGTGACGATTGCTCTGATGGGTGTTGCTGCTCACTGGGTGAACTGAGGTTTGTCTGTGTTTCTGGTGGTTGCTTCAGGTCAGGAGAGGCAGCCGGTGGATTGGTGAGAGTTTGTGGTTCATCGGGTTGTGGGTTTGGGGTAGTAGGATGTTGTAGCTGCTCGTTGAGACTGTTAATTGTCGCCTCTTTCTCTCTTAGCTTCTCAGCCAGTAAAAAGATCTCTTTCCTGTTGTTAGTGTTCTCTTGCTGCATTTCTCTCAGTAGTTTGTTTAGTATGGCCAACTCTTTCCTGCATGTGTCTCTGTCATCTTGCAGTTCTTTTAGCTGGGTCTGGGTCTGTTCATATTGTGACTTCATTGTTGACAGTTGCAGGTGGATGGCTTTGTTCAATTCTCTAAGAAAGTTTGTCTGGAGGGAAATTTCCTGAAGTTGCACTAGTTCACTTCCCATATGTGCAAGCTTATCTCTCATTTCAATCATGGTGGTATGTATGAGAGCAGGGGTCCTGCAGGTCAGGTCCTCTGCTAGGCTGCTGTGTGTTGGTGATGGAGGTGATGACACTGTCTGTGGGAGATCTAGAGGAAGAATGACAGTAGGGCCAGGTTTTTCTTTCTTTGCTCCTGCTAATGTTTTCAAGGTTTGAAATTCAAACTGGAAGTTCTTTAAGTTGCCTTGTACCATAATCTTCCCAGTTTTGTAGATGTTNTTCTGTGCTCCTGCTAATGTTTTCAAGGTTTGAAATTCAAACTGGAAGTTCTTTAAGTTGCCTTGTTGATGAATTTTCTGGTGAATTGTTGTTCTTCTGAAGCTGTATTTGTCTTCTCCTTTCTTCTTACAGCAAATAAGTTTAAAAAATAGGCATTTCACTTTGTTTTAAACAACAAACAGATCAAATAATGAAGGAGCTCTTGTAAAACATGACTCTCTTCTTGGTTGCCAAGCAACTCTCTCACCACTTTCAAGCGAAAGCCTTTTGAAATGTTGAAATGAATATTTTCCTCAAATAACTCTGGCAACTAAAGGGTTAAAATGGAGATTCTGCCCCTGTCATGTCNTTGTAGATGTTGATAGTTGTCATCACTGTATCTGGGTCCTCACTCTCTTTAATCTGCAGCTTCCATCCATTACAGATGCCTTTTCTTTCTGCAGAGGGGTGATGTAGAATGATGGCACTGTGCCATGCACTGGGGTGTCCAGAATAAAATATTAGGTTGCTAACCTCCCCATTTTTATAAAGATCAGCAAACAGAGTCTCAGGTTTTTCTTCCATCAGCTTCTGTTTAAACTCCTCTCTCTGAGATTCATTTTTTATCTCAGGAGGGTGTAGTGGATTGGGTGGTAGTTACTTACAGTTGAGCAGTGGGGGAGTGTCTCTGATTGGCTCATGCTGGTGGGGCTGTTTGTATACAGCACTCTGATTAGTCAGATTACTTCTAGCTTCTTGATTGGTTCTCACGGAGCCTTGTTTGAATGAAGTAACTGATAATGCTTGTCCCAACTGTTAATGGAATCCTTACTGTTAACTGCCAATGCTAATGTTAGCTCAACTTAGCTAACTGATTAGACTGATCAGAAATGTGTGGCAAAAAATGAATTTTCAGGATTTTCCAGTTCCTCTTAACATTTTTGTTACAGATACATTGTCTCCATTTAAAAGTGGATGGGTGCTCTTCAGTACCTTAGATGTAGATCACTGTCTAGCAGGGCTAGCATCCTCCTCCTCCTGCCCTTGTATCTGCTCTTGTGGTAACTGTTGTCCACTGTAATCCTTGTTTGTCTTTGTTTTTGATGGATTTTCTGGTGAATTGTTGTTCTTCTGAAGCTGTATTTGTCTTCTCCTTTCTTCTTCCAGCAAATAAGTTTTAAAAAATAGGCATTTCATTTTGTTTTAAACAACAAACAGATCAAATAATCAAGGAGCTCTTGTAAAACATGACTCTCTTCTTGGTTGCCAAGCAACTCTCTCTCTCTCTCTCTCTCTCTCTCTCTCTCTCTCTCTCTCTCTCTCTCTCTCTCTCTCTCTCTC
>NC_065526.1:40941250-40945949 GCF_006386435.1 Epinephelus moara
TGGGTCCAAAGGACAGAGGGATGTCGTATGCTGTAAAGCCCTGTGAGGCAAATTGTGATTTGTGATATTGGGCCTTATAAATAAAATTGATTGATTGATTGATTGATTGATTGATTGATTGATTGAACTCATCCGTAAACTAGACCAGCTGGGGCTCAACACCTCCCTTTGCAACTGGCTGCTGGACTTCCTCAGTGAGAGGCTACAAGCAGTACGAGTCAGCAACAACACCTCAAGCAGCATCACACTCAGCACAGGGGCCCCCCAAAGGCTGCGTGCTCAGTCCCCTGCTCTTCACCCTGCTGACTCATGACTGCACACCAACCTACAGCACCAATCACATGGTGAAATTTGCGGACGACACAACTCTGGTGGGTCTCATCACCAAGGACGACGAGACCCACTACAGGAAGGAGGTCAGCCATCTAACCACGTGGTGCAGAGACAACAACCTCCTGCTGAATGTCAGCAAGACCAAGGAGATTGTTATTGACTTCTGGAGAGGCCACACCCAACACCCACCACTGATCCTCAATGGTGCTGCTGTGCAGAGAGTGAGCAGCACCAAATTCCTGGGGGTGCACATCAGTGAGGACCTCTCCTGGACTACCAACACTGCATCACTGGGCAAAGAAAGCACAGCAGCACCTCTACTTCCTCCGCAAACTCAAGCGAGCGAGAGCTCCCCGACCCATCATGTGCACATTCTACCGGGGCACCATTGAGAGCATCCTGACCAGCTGTATCGCTGTGTGGGGCGGGAGCTGCACTGACTACAACAGAAAAGCCCTGTAGCGCATAATGAACACAGCTGGAAAGATCATTAGTGCCCCACTCCCCTCCCTACAAGACATATACATCACCCGCCTCACCCGCAAAGCGACCATGATTGTGCACGACACCAGCCACCCCGCACACAGTCTGTTCAGCCTCCTGGCCTCAGGGAGAAGGTACCAGAGCCTCCGTGCCTGCTCCACCAGACTCACAAACAGCCTCATACACCAGGCTGTCAGGATGCTGAACTCTCTCCCCACTCTCCCACTCCCTCCCCTCTGCTCCTCCCCCCAAAACACTCTGGATTCTGAACCCTGACCTTCAGATTGACTGTCTTTTTGCACTATTACAGTAAAATACATCTGCTGCTATTACTGACTGTTTTTGCACTATTTAACACATAGCCTATACAGAAACTTCTGCTGCTATTTTTCCACATATACAGTATATAGTACAGTACTATACATATTTAGATTTTAGTTTTTATAGATTTTATATTTTATTATATTGTTTCTTACTTTTAGTATTAGTAAAATGTCTTTATCTGTTGTGCACTTTATTGTTACTTTAGTGTTAGGAAATGTCTTTAACTGTTGTGCTTGTGCATTTTATCCTGTCACCGTGGGATAGAGAGAAACATCTTCTCGATTCCTCTGTATGTCTGGTACATGTGGAGAAATTGACAATAAAGCTGACTTTGACTTTGACTTTGACTTTTGAAGTATGGTTATGGCTATGTCTTGCATTGTCTTCTTCAAGATGTAACAACCCTTGAGCAGGATGGAATTTTTGTTCCATTGCTTGGTAAATGTGTTCAAGGCACAATTTAAGTTATTGTGGCAGATAACCTCAGTGCTCACAGTATAGCAGGTTTTAATGAAAGCTTTACTGGTGGAAACATCTGCCAATTCTGCACAGCAACATGAGCAGAGATCCAAACGAGAGATGTGAGATCAGGTTCATTTGATTTGAAGACTAAAAAACTACATGACTCCCATGTAAATTCAGCACAGCGGAACAGTTAAGCTGTTTTGAAAAGACAGTGTGTAATCACTAAAAACCTTGCCCACTTTAATGTTCAGACAGGTTATCCGCCAGATATAATGCATGATATGTTTGAGGGTATTGTGCCTGTGGAGCTTGCACATTGTTTGTCACTGCTGATATCCAAGAAATATTTCAGTCTTGAGCTTCTAAACAAATCTATCCTTAGTTTTACCCACAAGTGGTCAGACAAGACTAACAGGCCTCACGTGATTCTACACACATTCTCAAAAACAATCGGGGGGGGGAATAGAGAGTAAAATCCTCTCCTCCGCTCCCGTTTGTCTGGTGAACGCCTCTCCTCTATCAATACACTCTGCCAGCAATTTAATAATATTGATGCCAGTTGTAACATTTGAATGTTTTAGTAGTAAGCCATGCTCTAAGCGGGATAATGTATAGTGAGTCGGTCACTGTTGAAAAATAACTCCGCTGTGCGTCGGGGTTCCATTCCCCTGTTATTTTTCAACAGTCACTGGCTCACTATACATTATCCCTTACGTGTCTATTGTTGTTTGTACTGATACTGTACATATTGGTATAATTTACTGTGATTTGATGTACTGGTACTGTGCATTCTGGTATAATTATTTGCATTACTATTTGTTTTTTCTTCAGATAAATCTGATAACTGTTGCTCAGTCTCTTCACTCATTTATTTCGTATAGTGTCGACACACCTTCCCATTCTACATATACATAGAGCTATACTGGTGGCTTTACAGCCTACATTTTATTGATTATCTCTGATCCCCATGGTCAATTTGGTCGTTGCAACAGTGTGAGCAACACCGCTGACGCTAGCTGGTACCAAGCAAAAAAAAAAAACAAAAAAAACCTATCTGTTGCATCTTTAAATACAGTATTAAACTGGCAATATCATGCACTATGGCGTAATGACATTGGAAAAAGTAACCTTACAGTATCTTTTAACCCTGCAGTATTTTTGTTAGATATTTTGATCAATTTGTTACACACTGTAGCTTCCCTATTAAATGAGACTCTTAGCTTTCTGTCTGTAATATGTTTTATGTTTTTACTTTAAAAAAAAAAACACTGAAAGCTTTGGGCTTTGGAAAGCTGGACATTTTTTATTCTTTACAGAAATTTCAAATACAATAATAAATATACACACATATATATATATATATATATATATATATATATATATATATATATATATATATATATATATATGTGTGTGTGTGTGTGTGTGTGTGTGTGTGTGTGTATTTATATGTTTGTTTTTTTTTATTCACAGATTGTTGTGAAGCTCCAGTGCTCCAGTGAAGCTCAGAATTATCCTTGGGGAAAACAATTCCCAGAGATTTACCCTGCAAAGTGGGATTCCAGAGACTGTGGGTGAACTTGTTCAGAACATAAAGAGGCAGTGTGGGGTGGAAGCCCACTTCAGGCTGCAATATATGGATGCTGAGTTTGGCAATGAATTTACCAACTTGACTTCAGTGTCAGAGATCCAGGACAAAAGTACCTTAAAGCTCATCTTTGATTCAGTCGCCTCTGCCCTGCCTGGTAGCTCCCCACCCCCTCATGCTCAATAGAGTAAACTACAGGTAGGGGTTACTGTTATGGGAAGGCATTTGAAGCCATTTGATGAGTATTTCCTTTTAAAAAAAGCAAACAAGCTGTGTTTATGTGTGTGTATGTATGTTGTATTTTCAGTTTGTCCTCAAATATTTTTATTTGCACTCAGTTACCAGGACCACATTCTGCATATAACTTTGTAACCAGCTTTGATTTGTTTTTTGGTAATCAGAAAGCTCTAAATATAGACACCTAATGTTGGTTAATTGTTAATGGTTTACACTTGAAATCCATCTATGTTTATAGGAATGTATGTTGCAGACTGATTTCTCAAAAGCCACTTGAGCTTTTATGGCTAGTCAGTATCCAAGAATCCAGTCTTTAAAAATGAAGAGGATATGTTCATAGTCTACCAAGGTGTCTGAGTTTCTATAGATTTGTTTTACTGACATGAATACATTTTTTTATGTTGATGTTCAATATGAGATGTTAACTGGGGGCAGGCTCCAATTTCCTAACTCAGCAGTTACAAGTTTTGCTTGTCCGTCTGTCTTTTTTTTTTTTTTTTTTTTTTTAACAGACATGACATAATGCACAAACTGTTGGACACTGAAGTTTTAGGCTGTCTGCTTGTTGTATTTCCACAGCAACATGTTTTCAAGCAGTTGCAAGAAAGTCAGTTTTGCCTTTTCTGGCAAAATTTTATTCCAACAAATCCAGTTTGCTTGTGTTTTTCTTTTCCAAACTTGACATCAGCTGGGGGTATATAGGTTAACATATATGCTTAAATTGCTGAATATATAAATACTCTGTGTCAAAAATGACTTATTTTCTGAATAATTACTATTATATTCATTTTAGTATGATAAAAAGGTAATCTCTTAGCCTAAAGCATTTCAACTTAAAGGGCCACTGTGTAAAATGGGTTGAAAACCGTTGAAAACAGTGACATCAGTGGTGAAATTCTAGATTGCAGGGCTCACTCACTCACTCCTCCCGTCTAGTAAATGACAGTGGCCTCGTAGGGACAAAAAGCCTTGTGCAGACAAGAGTTTTTCAGGAGTAGGTCTATCTAGCGATGATGTGAATGTTTATTTAGAAATCTAAACCATGTTATGATATTGTAATGAATCCCTCACGAGCAGGAGACCAAAGTAGCGTTCGGGAAAAAGGCCAGTTTATTTGAGCACTCCAAAAACTCCGGTAACACTCCAGGGGGTAAAAGACTCCATCCCAAACTCTGACTCTTCTAGCGTAACACACACACTCCATACACACATTCTCGTTTACAATACCAAGCGGGCACCCCCTCCCCTCTCTGCTCCACCAATCTCCAG
>NC_065526.1:40946232-40949689 GCF_006386435.1 Epinephelus moara
CGCAAGATGGCGACCTCTCTAAAGCAAGGCCCTTGCTATATATATATATATAAAAGCATAATTATAAGGCTACAAAAACCAAACGAATTTTATTTTATAGCGATTATACACTTATATAAACATATTAATGGGTAGAATATTCAGATTCAGATTTGACAATAAACCATGCCAAATATTACACACTGGCCCTTTAACTTTGTTTTGTTGGATCAGCACAATTAATCCATGTAACTATACTATTTTAAAAAGTAGTTGTAACTGCCCTATTAAATTAAGTAACTCATAATTATATCATTCAAGTTTAAATGGAGTTTAAAGTTTAAATAAAAGGAAATTATTAGTATTACCTGTTGTATTATATTGTGAGGGTCTTCTGTGATTGTTACATATCTGTTTCTTGCATTTTATTTCTATAGTTGAGTTGTTAACCCTCACCTTCTTAATTTTGCACATGGGGCATGTAAATTGTGCCTCTGCCTTACAGTGTCATTCTTTTTGTTTATGTGTAAATCATTTTTGTCTTCTTTTATGTCATGTCTCTGTTATGGTTATGTCTGTGTATGTGGACACTTGTGTTTTTTCTTTTGTGGCTCTCTCTTCTCATCCCATTCTCATCTGACTAACTATGTATGTATGTATGTAACTGTCATACTAAATTTTTATTTTTCTCAACATTGATACTGTAAAAAGTTTAAGAGTTATCCATTTGAGCATTAGGAGCCTGCTTTCAAAAATCGATCTTTTGAGAGCCTGGGTTTCTCACTACAGACCTAATGTTATTACTCTCTCTGAAACTTGGTTAAAAAGTAGTATTTCTGATGAGGAAATCCAAATTGATGTTTTGTTTAGATTGGATAGAGACAGTAGAGGTGGAGGTGTGGCAACTTACAGTATGTTGCTTCTAGATTTATGTCACATGTTATTATTCCCCAAATTGACCCTGAGTATTTTGAGTGCCTTTTTATTAAGATAAGTTCTCATGGAAATAAACACTAGGCTTCCATCTGCACCTTCCGAATCCACTAAATGTATACGTCTACAATCGGCTCTCTTAATTCTTCAACCGAATTGATTATTTTAGGAGATTTTAATGTCAACTGGTTTGATCGTTCTGCTTCAAGTGATAAAAACGTGTTTGATAGCACAGATTTAACTCAATTGATTACTGAACCTACCAGAGTAACTGAAGCATCATCATCCCTGCTAGATTTGATATTTGTTTTTCACCCAGATAGGATTATTAAATCAGAGGTGCTTCCTGATTGTTTCAGTGATCATTCTATTATGTTTTGTGTTTGGAAAATTAAAATCCCTTGTCTGCATCCAAGATACATTAATGTGTGACACTGTAAAAACATAAATACTGACCTCTTTATTCATGATGTTACTGCAATAGACTTGGATAGATTTCAGTTGATACCTCATGTTAAAGATGCATTGAATTTTCTTTTGAGTGAATTTAGCAAAGTTATTGATAAACATGCCCCTTGGAAAATGATGAAAGTCAAAGGAAGACATTTACCATGGATCTCTTCAGATCTCATTTCTCATTTTAAACTTCGAGATAAGGCCTGGGCTAAATATCGAACATCTAAGGATCCAGCTGATTGGGAAGCATATAGACACTTAAGAAATATGTTTTAAAAAAAAATAGGAATGCTAAGTCCAATTATTATAGAGATAGTCTTTCTCAAGATTTTTCTAATAGTTTGAAAGGTATTCTCAGTCCCAGTAAGAGCCCTTCTGCCCAGATCCGTATTATGAGGAAGTTGTCCATGACCCTGCCATTATCGCTCCTTGTAGGGTGTATTCTTTTGTATCACCTTCCTTAACTCAACTACCAGCAGCTCATTTTCCTTTAGACGTATCTTACCCACTGAAATCATGCAGGTCATTTCTAGCCTAAATGTTAGTTGTGCTCCTCGGCCTGATGGCTTAGAGGCTAAATTTGTAAAATTAGCCTCTCAAGTGCTTATTTTTCCACTTGCCGATTTATTTAATCTGTCCCTATCTACTTGTAAACTCCCAAGTATTTGGAAATATGCCAAAGTCACTCCACTTCATAAAGGAGGTGATCCACTGGATTTAAATAATTACAGACCTATTTCTATTATTTGCACCACAGTTAAAATATTGAAAATTAATTCATAATCAATTATCACAATATATTAATGATTTCAATATTTTATCCCTTTTTCAATCTGGTTTTTGTCCTAATTTTTCTACGACAACTGCCCTTGCAAAATTGATATATATTGATATATATATTATATATATAATGATATATTTTCCTCCTTAGATAAAGGTCAGTTTACCGGTGCTATTTTCATCGATTTAACCAAAGCATTTGATTTCGTGGATCATTATCTCCTTTTGGACAAACTATATGCTATTGGTGTGTCTCAACAAGCATTATGTTGGTTTAATTCTTACCTTCATAATCGTCGTCATTGTGTTTCTTCTCTTCGCAATAAATCCTATTATTTAATTGCTGAAAAGGCAGTACCACAAGGATCAATATTAGGACCTTTACTATTCTCAATCTGTTCTAATTGCTCTGTTCAGTTATATGCTGATGACAAGGTTATATACACATCTGACTCTGATATAGCTAAAATCCAAAGGTCTCTGCAATCAGAGTTTTCTTCTGTTCAAAAATTGTTTTTTAATAATAATCTCATACTAAACAAATGGAAGTCTTGTAGCATGTTATTTGGCAATTAGTCTGAGTGGGCGGAAGTTCGCTGCAGAGATCAGCCTCTCATTGGGCGGAACGAGCCACCCACTGAAGTCCCGCCCTACCACCTCCGGTTGTGTAGCAGTTTTCAACCGTTTTCAACACGTCCTTTACTAACTTTTGCGGTGTTTGATCCAGCGCCGTCGTATAGCGGGGGAAAGGTGATGACAATTCTAAGGGCCCACAGCCCACTAGGGCCCACACACAGCCTCCAGTAGCCTCTATGACTAAATTATTATGCATAGACTTAACTAATATATATTCATACTAATGAATCCGAACTAAAACAAAGCCACAAAGTCACACAATATTTTAATTTTAATAATTTCAATAACCCCCTTGGCCCCTTCTTAAAAAAATGGTTTGGTCCACACCACGGTTTGCTCTTCCTCATGGGAATTAAGTGAGCGCGAGCAAACTCCAGAGTGAGGGACATCAAATAGGCTAGGTGATGGACCCCAAAAAACACAAATCTGGACACCAGAAAAGACTTGAGAAGGAGGCCAGGAGTAGGAGCAGCAGAGCAGGGGCCCAGGACATCAAACAATTTTTCTCTAAGAATGGTGAGAGTAAAACTACCGAGGGCGGCTGAAACGATTAGCCTACTTGTTCATTCATTTATTGTCTGTAACCTTACCTTTGACGGGGCGCAGGCTGGAGCCTACGTTAGCTGTCTCATCGGGCCGGGCTAAACTCTGGACAAGTCGCCAGTTCATTAAA
>NC_065526.1:40950370-40962550 GCF_006386435.1 Epinephelus moara
TTGAGTGGTTAATTGAAAATGTATTTGCAATCAGAGGTGTAATAACGTGTTGCAAATCAGAGAAATGGGAATAAGACAACTAATAATACATAATTTACATAATAATACTCCGACTTGTTGAGGGGTTAATCGTAAAAAGGAAAACAAATTGGGTGTATTACACCAGGCACCGTCAAGAACACTGAAAAACAGAAAAATGAAGAAAAACATCATAATACACAGTTGTAAAAAAAGTGGCAATGAATGGGGTAGAGGGGCCCACACCGATATTCTTTCAGGGGGCCCAGAATTCCTAGCAACTGCCCTGGTTTGATCTTGCGGAGATGTAGCCATTTTTCTGCCATGGTTCGCGTCCTGTAGGTGATATTTTTGTGGGCGTGTTACACCAAAACCATACCACAGCAATATTTTTGCAAGTGCACCGTTGCTGTGGTACCGCCCAGAACGATTGGGATTGGTTGAAAGAAGTACAAGCAGCCAGGGCGTTTTTTTCCTCCAATCTCAAAGTGAGAGTCGGCCCGGTCTGGTGAGCGAGACTATTTGGCAATAAGTATAACCTTAAGCACCTATCTGCTGAATCTGCTATTAATTTTACTGGCATTTAAATACTTGGGACTTTGGCTAGATTCTGAACTTACTTTTAGATCTCATATTGATTACATTAAATATAAAATAAGGTTAAGTCTCAGAATATTATATAGGTCAATCAGTTGTTTTACTCCTCGAGTATGAAAACAAATTGTTAAGATAAGATATGATAAAATACACCTTTATTGATCCCACAATTGAGAAATTCCAGTGTTACAGCAGTCAAGGGGAAAGAGTCAGATTAGATTTAAAAATTTAAACTTAAAAACTTAAAACTTAAAAACTAGGCATGCAAAATAATGTACAAAAAATACAAGAAACGGCTATAAATAACAATAATAACAAAAATAATAATAATAATAAAAATGATAATAATGAGAAGTGGATAATAATGAGCAGTGAATAAAAATGAGCAGTGGATTAAAGAGAGCACATCTAATGCTAAGCAGCTTTTATTTCCCATTATTGATTGTGGTGATATTATATATCAAAACACCTCTGAAACAAATCTTCATCCTTAAAATGTAGTTTATAATAATATCTGTAGATTTGTTTTGAGGTGTCCTTATTGCGCACATCATTGCTTTATGTATGAAGCACAGTTGGCTACCACTTCACTTGAGAAGACATTTTCATCAATTGCTTTTTTTTTTTTTTTCAAATGGTTCACATTAATTATCCTTTATATTTAAAACAGCTTCTAGTTCCTTTCACTCCATCATATTGACTTAGACACACCCAACAGCCTTTCTTTATTGTGCCAAGAATCTTCAAAGAAATTGGGAGACGTGCTTTTAAGTTTAAAGCACCAGATTGGAATAATTTGCCTAATTCACTCAGATCGATTACCTCTTTTTATTTCTATAAGACTTCTTTGCTTGTTTACCTTAAATCCACTTGTTCTTGTTCTTGCTTTTGATTATATTTATTTATCTGTGACCATTGAAGTAGCTGTGGTCTGAGATGGTGGGAGAGCCCTTATGTGTATGTCCTGTAGATGATGTCTTGACTTTGATGTGTGTGTGTTATTTGATTCTTTAATTGGTTATTATTATTTATGAATTTATTTGTTTTGATTCTGTTTGCTGTTGTTTAATGTTTGTAGAATGTTTGTTGAATGTTTGTTTTGTGTTGGAGGACCCACTCGAAAACAAGATGGTGCATCTCAAGGCGTTTATCCCTGAATTAAAATTTCAAATAAATACATTTTATAACGTTAAGCAAACAAGTTATTTTTTTGAGTGCAGCAGTGGGGGAGAGTGATGGGCAGAGGTGAGCTATGTTTTTTTAGGTGGAAGAAGGCAGTACTGGTGATGTGATTGACATGTTTTTGGAAAGAAAGGTTGTTGTCGAAAATGACTCCGAGGTTGCAGATGTGTCGGGAGGAACGCAGAGTGAGATTGTCAATGGTGAGGCAGAAGTTGTGTGAGGGTTTGGTGGTTTCATTTGCATTTAGAAATGTTAAATCTTAATTATAATAAAACACTTACCTGGAACAAACCCTATTATGGATACTATATATGGTCCATACAATGTAATTACATTCTATTAAGTAGTTTTTGTTGGTTTTCGGTTTACTCTCTTTACATCATGCAGAGCTGCTGATGCAAACAGAACATTCATGTAAACAGTTGTATGTACCAGCTGCTCTTGTTGACTCTAGTATTAACTTGCACTTGATGTTACTACAGTAGTCACAGGTGTCTCCAAATGTTAGGGATTACAACTGTTAACTTGTGACAGACTTACAAGGGCACCGTAACAGATTTGTTTGAGGGAATAAACTTTAAATATTAATGGATAATTAAAAAGTAGTTAATGCGGATATGACACAAGTGATGCCAACTTAGAAACTAATTAGAAAGGTTTGAAAAAGAAGACAAAAGCAGAGTGATAGCAGTATCAGTACTGATAGAAGCATCGGTATTAGTCTAGTCACACACTACCTCTGACTAGTAAGTGTTGGTAAGTACATATCTTTGAGGCAAGTGTAGATGTGGTTTTACACAAATGCTGTCTTTGTGTGTGTGTGTGTGTGTGTGTGTGTGTGTGTGTGTGTGTGTGTGTGTTTTTTGTGAAGTTACATGAGTATCCATGCCCATGACTTGGCATAATCTTCCACTATCTTCAGGCCCAGCTCCTTAGTGTCCAGTAGTCCTTTTATACCCCTGCATAGAGAAAGAGAAATGCCATGTTTTTAGGGTCCATGTACATCAGTTAGATGCTAAAGAACACTTGACTATACACATTTGCATTCCAGGTCTTGATGAGCTACTTTTCAGCAACATATCTGACTTTTTGTACAATGGAAATTATAATTGTAATAAACAAATCAGTGAGGCTGTTTACACCTGACATTGACATTTTTCAGTGATCTGAACACAAGTGGACAGCCAAGACTCATCACAGTTCACACCTGTGTCTAGCATGCATTTCCAGCTAACCATTTACGTTCAAATTTCATCACTGCCTACATCAGTTACACTAGAAGGTCAAAGGCTCTGCACACAGTTATTATGTCCACACTTTAGCAGGTTTGCTATTTACGTAAGCAGTTGTGTTGGTGCAAGTGAAGATATCACTGTCAGAATCCAACACCTCTCCTTCCACAGCACAAAACGAAGGCTGCATGCTTCACATCATCCAACTCATGGTAAAATGAGTAAGTTAAAGAGTATGCGGGTGATGTTACTGTGTTACAGGCTCAAGATTAACTTCTTCTTTGAGTCAAAATGCATCATAACAGATCATTTTATTGCTTTCTCCCTCACTAATCCTGAACATTCAATGACTGTTTACAACTCTGTTACATACCTTAAATCTGCTCTGTACAGCAATAGACCAGCAGCCTTCAGTCTGCAACAGGAAGTCCCAGAAACACTCACATGCTGTTAGATCTGATTCCAATTTATTAACATTTTTCAGACCCATATATCAGTTTGTCCACAGTCTCCAGGTGTTTTAATTGTGACAGAGAAGCCTGTTAAAATGATTTAGAGGCGATCTGTGATTTCTGTTCATGGTTCAACCTCCATTTTACATGAATTCTCATGTAAATGAGCATCTACAATGGCAACTTTAGAGCCTGGTGTGTGTCTCAGCTGCCCCTAAATACTTCAATAATTACCCTTCTGCTCTCTCTTGCTCAGCATGTCAGATGTTAAATTAATAATAATAATAATAATAATAATGATAATACATTCTATTTATGCAGCGCTTTTACAGCTCTCAAAGACGCTTTACATTTAAAAAGAAAAGAAAAGAAGTACATACATGTAAGTGCAAAGACATAAACAGCAGACAAGGACAATATAAAACAACAAGGTGCAAAAGCATAGTGCAAAACAAAGAAAAGGAGGGCACATGAGGAACCGAGAACGAAAAGCTAATGTTAAAGGTTAAAAGCGGATTTGAAAAGGTGGGTTTTGAGGAGTGATTTGAAGGTGGATGGATTTGGACAGTCACAGATGTGTATAGGGAGGGTGTTCCAGAGGGAGGGGGCAGCTATGGAGAAGGCTCTATCGCCCCAGGTTCAGTGCTTGGTCCTGTATGGGGGTGAGAGGAGGTTTTTGTCGGATGATCGAAGGTTGCGGGAGGGAGTGTGGTGGTGGAGGGCTTTGTGGGTGAGGAGGAGGATCTTGAAATTGATTTGTACGGGACAGGGAGCCAGTGTAGGTTTTGCAGGACAGGGGTTATATGTTCACGGGAGCTGGTGTGGGTGAGGAGGCGGGCAGCAGAGTTTTGGATATACTGAAGTTTGTTGAGGACTTTGGATGATGAGCCATAGAGGATGCTGTTGCAGTAGTCCAGTCTTGAGGTGATGAAAGCATGGATGAGAGTTTCAGCGGCAGAGAAGGAGAGTAATGGACGGAGACGGGCAATGTTTCTAAGGTGAAAGAAGGCAGTTTGGGCGAGGTGGCTGATGTGATGTTCAAATGAGAGGTTATTGTCGAAGATGATACCAAGCCCCGCGGAGCCGCAGCACTTCATCGCAGAGGGTGGAGCGGGAGCACCGGTGAGCTCAACTCTGCTCAAGCCGAGGGAGCCCTGGTCGGTGGTGGCCAGGGGCTCTGGGGCTTGTCCATCTCCTCCTCCTCTGCCTCCGGAGCTGCCGCTGGATAATAGGTATGACATCCTGCAGGACTTCCCTCCCGTGGATGCTTCGTCCAGCTCGCCTGTGGAACCTGTAGGCCTACATCCAGCTGGCCGTGGCTCTCACCAGTCCAGGAATCGGCGTCTGCTCGTCCAGCCTGACACCTCCCCTCCATAACGGTCAGGAGGAACCGCGGCCCGGCGCCACAAACCTTGGGCTCCACCCCTTCACCGTCGTACCTCCAGGCAGTCGGATGCGCGCACTTGGGAGCAGCGCACCCCCTCTGTGCTGGTGATTGGGACCTCCATGGTCAGGCACGTGGAAGTGCACAACGGCCGCACCTTCTGCCACCCTGGTGCCCGTGTCAGTGAGGTTGCATCCTCCGCCCTCCAGCTGACAGCTCGGCCTCCACGCTGGTCCTGGAGGCCAGTATCAACGACCTAAGGAGCCAGCAGTCAGAGGTCCTCAAGCAGGACTTCATCTCCCTGGTGGACCACCTGCTGGACATGGGGAAGTGGCTAATTATTTCCGGCCCGCTTCCCCCACCTCGTTATGGTGACGTCACCACCAGCCGCCTTCGTCAGCTGCACCTGTGGCTGAAGGGATACTGCTTGTCCAAAAGTATCCCTTTTGTGGACAATTTTATAGCTTTTTTAAACAGACCCCACTTTTTTAAACGGGACGGCCTCCACCCAAACCACGTGGGATTACGGCTTTTATCAGTCAACAATGAACTGACCGTCTGATCCTGCACCACAGCCACCTCCCGACTCACTGCTCACCCACCTCCTCCCTCCTCCACTACACACTGCACCACACACACTTCTCCCTCAGTAGCACCTTCTCTGCAACCGGAAACACAGGACATTCACACCATAAAAACCATCATTACACTTAGAAAGTTGAAACCCAGGAATGTTTTTAGACCTAACCGTGTTTTTAACATCCATTTGAAAAGTCATGAAGAGCGTATGTTCAGCACAAATATTAAAATGGCAGTGCTGAACGTGCGCTCCCTTTTAAACAAATCTTTTATCATAAATGATTTAATTTTAGACAATAACCTAGACAATATTCTCCTTACAGAGACATGGCTTGGCACCGACGCACCTGTTGTTCTCACCGAGGCTTCCCCACCAAATTTTAACTTTTTATATTCTATAAGGGGAGGTAAAAGAGGAGGCGGAACTGCATCAGTAACAAAAACCACAATGTCCTCAAATGAAGTTTCTTTTAGCAGTTACACGTCATTTGAGCATCATGCCTTTGTTTTTAGCAGCCCGCCTATCCTTTGCATAACAGTTTACAGACCACCCCAGTACTCCACTTCTTTTATCAGTGATTTCTCTGAATTAATATCAATCATTCACTCCACCTACAACAGGATTTTAATAACTGGTGATTTTAATCTACACACTGACAACACCTCGGACCCAGTATCCAGAGAATTTTTAAACCTCTTAAACTGTTTGGATTTTAAACAACATATCACGCAGCCGACCCACAGCAGAGGGTGCACCCTGGACCTGGTCATAACCTATGGCCTGTCCGTGGGTGTGTCCTCTGTTGTGGATCTGGCTGTGTCCGACCACTTTTGTGTGTTTTTTAACATCACCAGTTTTAACCAACAGGAGGCCCCGGTGAGGAACAGTGAGGAAACGCTACCTAACTTCTGAAGTGGCTGCAAATTTTATCCAGATTTTACAGAGCACTCCTGCAGAGATTTTACCAGCACCCTGTGATTTTAATGTGGACAATTTTAACAGCAAACTCAAGTCAATGCTGGACTCAGTGGCACCACTTTTAATCAGAACAATTAGAACAAAACCTACACCCCCGTGGAGAAATCAGGAAATCAAACAACTGAAAAGATACTGCAGGAGTGCTGAGAGAAGATGGAGAAAATCAAACCTACAGTCCACTACGAAATATTACGTCAACATCTCAAAACCTACAATAACGCAGTCAAACAGGCAAGAATTTCCCACTTCAAAAAACTAATCTCTGACAATAAAAACAATCCCAAATTCCTCTTCTCCACAATTGATATTTTAACAAACAGTAATTTTAACAGATCACCTAAGACAACAACCAATGCCCTTTGTGAGGACTTTGCAGACCACTTCAGAAGTAAAATCAATGACATCAGATCCAGTCTTTTATCGCAACAGATTTTAACTGTCGACACACCTGGATCATTGCTTTTACCTGAGGAAACACTGGAGAGTTTTGCCCTGGTTGATGCGAGGACACTTGGTCGAGTTTTCTCCCAAGTAAAGCCCACAACCTGCCTTTTAGACCCAATTCCCACACCATTTTTTAAAACATTTTATGGATTCTTTGAGGAACAGCTACTGTACATGGTGAATTGCTCTCTTCAGACAGGTGTCTTCCCGGCCTCCTTGAAAACGGCGGTGGTGAGGCCCCTTCTGAAGAAGAGCAATTTAGACCCCAACATTTTTAATAATTATCGGCCTGTATCCAACTTACCATTTTTAAGCAAAATTTTAGAAAAACTGGTTTTTACCCAAGTAAATGATTTTTTAAATACAAATAACACTTTAGAGAAGTATCAGTCTAGTTTTAGGATGAACCACAGTACCGAGACAGCCCTTTTAAGGATTTTAAACGACATCAGGTGCAATTTAGATAACCATAAACTCACAGTCTTGGTACTACTGGATCTAGCCACCGCCTTCGATACAGTAGACCATCACATTTTATTAAATAGACTGAGGCACCTGGTTGGCCTCTCTGGTACTGTTTTTAACTGGTTCGTCTCTTACCTTACTGAACGACACTTCTTTGTAAGTATGGATACATGTTCCTCAGGAACCCATGAGATAAAGTGTGGGATCCCCCAGGGGTCAATTTTAGGTCCAACTCTTTTTAATCTCTACATGCTTCCTCTGGGGGACGTCATCAGGAGGCACGGCATCAGCTTTCATAGTTATGCTGATGATACGCAACTGTACATTGCCGTGTCTCCTGATGACACAGGGCCAATTGATGCCCTTTTTAACTGCATTTTAGACATAAAGTCATGGATGGAAGCGAATTTCCTGCAGCTCAACCAGGACAAAACAGAGGTTTTAGTCATTGGTCCTGAAGGCCAGAGAGAGAAACTTTTACCAAAACTACAGGATTTTAAACCAACACAATCTGTAAAAAATCTGGGTGTGATTTTTGACTCTGAGCTCTGTTTTATTCCACATATTAAAAACACAACAAAGGTAGGTTTCTACCACCTTAAGAATATAGCCAGAGTCCGCCCATTTCTCTCTCAGGCCAGCACGGAGGTGCTGATGCATGCTTTTATCTCCTGTAGGTTAGATTATTGTAATGCCCTGCTCTCTGGTCTTCCCAAAAAGAGTATCTCAAATCTACAATTATTACAGAATTCAGCTGTATGAGTGCTGACGAGGACCAGAGGGCGGGAGCACATTACACCAGTTTTAAAATCGCTGCATTGGCTCCCCGTGCGCTTCAGGATCGATTTTAAGGTTCTTTTATTAGTTTTTAAATGTCTTAACGGTCTCAGGCCTTCTTATTTATCTGATTTGCTTTTACCATATCAACCTTCGCGGACCCTGAGGTCCTCCGGCACCGGCCTTTTAATCATACCACAAGTTAGGACTAAAACACACGGGGAGGCGGCATTTAATTATTATGGCCCCCGATTGTGGAACAGCCTGCCGGAGAACCTCAGAGCTGCAGAGACTGTTGATGTTTTTAAAAAGAGGCTCAAGACTCATCTCTTTAATCAGGCTCTTAACTGATCTCTTTATTTATCTATTTTAAATTCCTTTTATAACCGATTTATCTCTCTATTATCTATTTTATTTATTTATTTCTTATGTTCTTACCTTTCCTCTTTTTACATTGTTATCTCATTTAACCTTTATCTTTTGTTATTTTGGTTATAGGTTTTAGTTTTGATGCATTTTATGTCTCTGTTTTAGATCATTCTTACCTAGCTATTAACTCAATTTTATGAGCTAAATAGCTTTTTGTTTATTTGGTTCNTTGGGTTTTCTTTTTGTTTTCTGTTTTGGTTCTTTATTGTTTTTAACCTCTGTGAGGCACTTTGTGTTGCTGTTGTATGAAAAGTGCCATATAAATAAAGTTGATTTGATTTGATTTGAATGCTGTGCTGGACAGCATCATTAGATATGGTTTGTCGGCTTGGTACGGCACTGCCACTGTCCAGCTAAGAGTAACGAACATGATCAAAACTGCCATGAAGGTGATAGGCAAAACTGTTTATCCTTCCCTTCAGAACACTTTTGAAACAGTAGTGGTCAGACAGACACACAGGATTCTTAAGGACCCATCAAATATTTTACTGCCTGAATACCAGCTCCTGCCTTCAGGCAGATGCTACAGGGTTAGCAGGTATAAAGGCAACAGATATAAACTTTCTTATAGCACTCCTGAACAAAAAACCAGCCCTGTTCCCTCCATAGTGAGGAATAGTCTCAGTCGAAACATGGTCTTAGTCTTCTTTTAAATTTAGTTTTTAACTTATTTTATTTTTTATTTTTAAAAAAATAATTTTAACTGTCCAACCCTGCCAGGCTTAGTAGTGGCTGACGCCTGCATGGTAGTCGCAAACACAGCATTCTGGTACTGTTGTCTTATTGCACACCATGTGTACTTGTAAGTCTTTAGATAAGACTTTGTGTATTGTTGTTTGTGTACTGTGTGTTGTGTCAATGTAAATGCAGTATGTATGCACTCTGAGCCCAAGATGAATTTCCTGCAAAGGACACTAAACTTGATTATTGATATTTGATTTGATTGATTTGATTTGATCTATTTGTTATAGTTTGCTGCGCTCCTGGTCTGTATTCAGAATTTTTCTCTGAATTCTCAAGAGTTTTATTCGAGTTTAGTTTTTAAATCAGATAAATTTGTTATTGTAGGTGATTTTGATATTCATGTTGACATTGATAATGCAAGCCTTAGTACTGCTTTTATCTCATTATTTGACTCAACTAGCTTCAGTCAGAGTGTACATAAACCCATTCACTGTTTTAACCACACCCTTGATCTTGTTCTGGTGTATGGCATCAAAATCGAAGACTTGATAGTCTCTCCTGAGAATCCCTTTTTATCAGACCATTTTTAATTACTTGATTAAATGCCACTTGGCAAAAGCATTAATTAAAATACCATGTCTCAATGTAACAGAGGTCTCCTACACTAACTTTAAACCTTCCCAAATTGAATATCTTGTTCATAGTGCTGCAGGCTCCGCGCGAACACTCAACTCTGTTGCACCTCTTAAAAAGAATGTCTTCATTTAAACCATCAACTTTTCTCCCAGACTCCATCCCAAACAGGCTACCTAAAGTTCTATCCTTATTAGATAAAATCAATACATCTTTATTAACAGGCTATGTACCACAGTCCTTTAAAAGGAACTCTGACTAATAATACTTGTGGGCTTTAATACGCCATTATTGCCCTTCTGCTAAGATATAACGTTGGTGTTTACGTTAAACAGCCCGCTCCCGCAGTTGCAGCCTCTGAAAGCCAACCACACATAACCCTGATCATAGAGGAACCTAATAATTCATCAGTTTAGTCAGTTCAGCAATCTGTAAGTGTACAGCGTTCTCCAAGTAAGACTAATGTAGCAACTCAGACGGATACAGTCATGTTGGATGCAGAGGCACAGTGGCCAGCAGATGCACGTTATCCGGTTACTGTGGACCATGTTTACGCAGGTAAATATGATATTGAGCTGGATGTACAAGCAAAGGTTGTAGGGCCATTCCCAGGATCTCTTTCTCTCAGATGATGAATTTAGAAAGGAGAGTCAGCTATGGTACAGATAATGTAATGATTCTGAGTTCAAATAAACACAAGAAATTTGTGCTCTAGATAAAGGATCAGTGCTCAGTGAATAACCTCCTAAGCCCTATGATAAGCTATTATGGCAAGGCTTAACTATACAGACCAATGAGCAGTGTTAACTAACACGTCTTTGGGGTCATCAGGTGGAACCTCCATTCACCAGTGTTTCGTCTAGTTGGTCCCACGACACCTCCAGGAGGCTAGACAGTGATCTCTGGCGTCCCAGAGACACTCCCCTAATGCCAGCTCTCACTGCTCCCCGCACCAACCTAACAATCTCCTTTACCTTACATTTCACATGGCTTTCTCAGCACAAACAGCACCTATATGGAGCTACATTAAGGTCAAAAGTTTTGTACTTGAAAAAATAAAATTTGAAACTGACAATCCATGTGTAGATCTTGAATTTTGAAAAATACAACAATGTATTCAAAATAAAAATAAGTGTATGGAACTTTTTTTCAGGTTAAATATAATTTTGATTCACTTTGGTATTTCTTTTGAATAAATAATTTATTTTCGCTTTTCACTTCCATATATATTTTAACATTTGAGGTCTTATTTTTTTCAGTTGCATGTTTTATCTTTTCAGATTCAGATCTTATTTTTTACAGTTTCAAATCTTATTTTTACACTTTCAAATCTTTTTTTCAGTTTCAGATCTTTTTTTTTCAGTTTCAAATCTTTTTTTTTTTTTTTCAGTTTCAGACTTTTGACCCTGGTGTGGCGTGGGGGGCATGGCATCAAGTGAGAGGGATGTGGAATCATGAGTGACAGTTCCTTCAGGGAATGTAGGAACTAAAAAAATTCTGACTCAACACTTATATACACCATATTCATGTGAGCTTGGGGAAAAAAATCACCTGGAGCCAGGTCAGGTGAGTAGGGAGGTGTTTTAGGATTGTTTCCTTTTCCCCAAGCTCAAAGGTTTCATCCAGAGGACACGTCTGGATGTGGAAGCATCAACAGGGCTGTGACGATGGAGCGATGGAAATGTATGTTGTCACAAAAATGACCCCTTAATGTTTGTTATGATTTCCCAAAATTTATTTAACATTTCTCACCTGTGTGCTGGATGGATGGGCTCCAGCAGATTGACCCAAAGATACTGGATGACCCGACCGACCGGATGCCATCATCGTAAGTGAAGTGGACACTACGCTGCGTTCACAGTGCTATGTGGAAATCAGACATATCAGCACTTAAAATGTGGCTGTTGAACTGCAAAATCTGGCATCATTTATCACTCTTATACTGCAATTGGTGCTCAGTACTGTCTAAAACAGATTTCTAAATGGAAGTTTGTCACTGGCATCAATTTTTACACTGCCAATCACATGAATATGGTGTATATAAGTGTTGAGTCAGAATTTTTTTGTCACTCATGATTCCACACCCCTCTCAGTTGATGCCACGCCCCCCAAGCCACATCAGGGTCAAAAGTCTGAAAGTGAAAAAAAGATTTGAAACTGAAAAAAAAGATCTGAAAGTGAAAAAAAGATTTGAAACTGAAAAAATAAGATTTGAAACTGTAAAAAATAAGATCTGAATCTGAAAAGATAAAACATGCAACTGAAAAAAAATAAGACCTCAAATGTTAAAATATATATGGAAGTGAAAAGTGAAAATAAATTATT
>NC_065526.1:40963190-40981572 GCF_006386435.1 Epinephelus moara
GTTCCCAACCCAAGTCCCTATGGACTGAGCTACTGCCGCCCAGGTGGCAGAAAGGTGTTCATATGTGAAGATTATCTCACTGAACAAAACCTGTAAGTATCATAAACTTGTGTTAGCCACAGAGCTTATTTTCTGACATAATCCAAAACGCAATGCAAAAATCACATTCACTTTCTCTTCCGGGACCCAGCGCGATGCTAAACTTCCAGGTTTTGACGTCAACCCTGGCACACTCTATTTATGCGAGCTCCAGGTAGTGACCGTGCCGTGAATACAATGTAGGTTCATCTGAGCCCTCGCAAAGCACCCAGGAATCACAAGCTTCAACTGACGCCCATAAAAGAGATAGGCTTTTTTTTTGTTTTTTTAGGAACAGTTGAAACAATTGCTCCAGTGCTGCTGTAAGTATGGCTCCTTAGTTGTCATGGAAGGTACGAAACAGCTGCAAAATCAAGGATCACAGTTGACATTAAAGCTTGCAAAAACAGAGACTTCTCTTCATCTGCAGTTTTGTGCTTCACGGAGACATGGCTGTGTGGATCGATACCGGACTCTGCGCTGCAGCTGGCAGGCTTCCGACTCTTAAGAGTGGATCGTGACACGGAACTTTCCGGCAAAACGAAAGGTGGAGGTACCTGTTTTTACACAAACAGTGGCTGGTGTAATGACGTGACAGTGATCCAGCAGCACTGCTCTCCTGATCTGGCATCTTTTTTCATCAACTGCAAACCTTTTTACTCCCCCCGTGAGTCTGCTTCATTCATTCTGGTCGGTGTTTACATCTCAACGCAGGCCAACGTGCAGGAGGCACAGCACACACTCGCTGACCAGATACTGTGTGTGGAGCGGATTTACCCAGACTCCTTAGTTATTGTCCTTGGCGACAAAGGTAACCCCACATATGAACTCCCGAAATACAAACAGTTTATAAAATGCCCGACCAGAGAGAAGAATATCTTGGATCACTGTCACACAACCGTCAACAACGCCTATCACGCCATCCCCCGCGCCGCACTGGGCCACACTGACCACGCCATCGTCCACCTGATTCCCTCATACAGGCAGAAGTTAAAGCTCTGTAAACCTGTTGTGAGGTCATCTAAGAAGTGGAGCAGTGATGCTGTGGAGGATCTTCAGGCGTGTTTGGACACTACTGACTGGGATGTTTTCAGGACCGCCACCAATAGTCTGGATGAGTACACAGAGGCTGTGATATCATGCATCAGCTCCTGTGAGGACTGCTGTATACCGTCACGCACTACGGTGAGATATAACAATGACAAACCCTGGTTTAGTCCTAAACTCAGACAATTGAGGCGGCTGAAGGAAAAGTGTTGGGAACCGGAGGCTCGCCTGTTCAAGTCCCCGTCTGGACTGGTGGCTAGAGAGGTGCCAGTTCACCCCCTCACTGTCTCTCCACTTGTGCATGTGTATGTATTTCGGACCTGTGTGTTAATGACAACTCAGGGGGATTAATAAAGTATATAAAATTAAATACATAAGTCTTACAAAAGGTTTCACTTTAGTATAATGTTGCCGTATTTTTCATGGCATAATGTGACTCATATTTATTATTTTATTTCAAATTCAAATTTGTTTTAGGTGTATCACTCGATGTACCTCAAATACCTCCCAAGAGAACACATTCTGGATATAATGTGATGTGCATCCATGCTTGCTGCTCTGGATCATAACAATAATACAAACAGGGAACAGGTGGGTGCTTATCATTAGCCTTCTTTGTATGAACTGTGTCAGTGGATATTCTACATTAGGGGAACTCAACTTGTTTTGCCCAGCTGTTTGATTGCGTGCACCTAGCTACACACATGCCCGCTGGCCACACAGTATAGAAAGGGTGGAGTCGAGAGTGAGCCTCTGGCCAAGTGCGGTGAGTGCTGTGGCAAATGTGCATGTGCAAAGTGGGTCGAGGCATGTGTGGTCACGAAAATGATGAGCTGGAGAAAAAACAATTCATTATGGACTAAAAAACTGATTGGACTCTCCATGGTGAGTATTTGGAGAAAACTGGATTAGATTAAGTGCCTCTGGAAACATTGTGACTGATTTGTCTTTGAACCAATATCCGACTCTGTATCCAGTCAAGCTATATCAGAGTCAGGTTCACACAGCTAGTGAACAGTAACACAAAGCATCAGGAAACGTTTCTGCTAAAGAGCTCAATGGCTAAAGAAAAGTAAACTGACCATATGGAACAAGTTTGTATTGGTCTCATTCCCTCTTGACTTTCATCACTTCCGTCTCTCTTCTCATGTGCTGAGCTAATCAGTGATTTCATTTACTAACAAGCTTTGCCATTTCCCATGCAAAATCAACATGCTGAATCAGTGAGAGAAAAAAAGCAGATGAGGGCCGATGACGGCCAACGGTGCAGGACGCACTGCAAAGACTGGGGTGACAGACACTTCGTTAATGTCTGACACCCTGTCTTTATGGTGTGTCCCGCACCGTTTGCCCTAGCCCCCTCTGTTCTTTCAACACAAGATTGTGTTGAAAGAACAGAGCATGTGCTTACTGGCTAACTAGCATCAAGACGCTCTTCCTGTTTCCCTTTTTAAATGACAAATACAGGCAATCACTGTCTGCCGGTGTGGAGAGTTACTTCCTCTCACACAGGCACAGATTATGCGTGCTGGTTGGCCTTCGGTTGTAGTCTTTGTGGTGTGTTCATGTGCAACCTTTTGGCCTATACACAGGGGATGTGAAGCGATGCAGCAGTCAGCTTTCATCGCCACTAGTTCAGTGATGCTGGTTTGGTGTGTCTGAGTCTTTAACCTTGATAAGAGTATTATTAGAAGTACAAAGTCATCCAATGGGCCAGATTGGACCCTTTGGCGGTCTGGCTTTTGCCCACGGGCTGTGTGTTTGAAACACCTGACTTAAAGGGGCAATAAGCGAAATTCATCATTTCTAGATTGAAGGAATTAAAAAATCGGTATGTGAAGAACTAGGGGTGTAATTTCATCTGGAGTATAGCATGACCTCACACACCCTCTCTCTGTGTTGATCTCCAGACCCTTGTTTACAAGCCGGTCCGGCTGCGCGTTCATGTACGTTCATGTGAATCGCCGCCTCCTCCCTCCTCTCGGAGCCCTTGGCCCTCCCTCCCCATAAAAGGCTACAGCCAGTGAGCAATGGCAGATGGTACCTGTAATAAATGTAATATACTTGCTGAGATGGAGGTGAGGCTCAGTGACTAGAAGAGCTGGTAGAAGCGCTCCATAGCTGTAGGTTACTCCAGTAGCCGGTGAAGCGCTCCATAGCTGTAGGTTACTCCAGTAGCCGGTGGCAGCCGGGCCTGGCGGGCTCACGTAGAAGCCGGCTTACGAGCCCATGAGTCCGTGAGCCGGCTCACGGGCCTGGCGGGCTCACATAGAAGAGCAGGAACGTAAGCGTTAGCTCCCGGGAGCGTTAGCAGTTAGCACTAGTCGGCTGCCACCGGCTACTGGAGTAACGTTAACTTACAGCTATGGAGCGCTTCTACCAGCTCTAGTCACTGAGCCTCGCTTCCATCTCAGCAAGTATATTACATTTATTACAGGTACCGGTCATCATTGAAGTAGGCAGGGGAATAGCTAAACACAGCAGAGACTGAGAGTAGTGGTTCTGTAGTAGTGGTTCTGAGTAGACATTACTTATTTTGTTCACAGCACATGATGGAATGACTGCGGATTCCATGGGTGCAGATCTGATGACAAGTTTGGGGGGGACACAATCAGTTGTGATTTTTTTTTAATTGCACGCGTGCAAATCATGCCCACAGAGCGCTGGAGATTGCCAGCATATTTCACGATTTCATAGAGGCTCATCACCATCACCAAGTCATTCAAAAAGCACTACAAAGAGAATCATATGCTTACCTTTACTGTTTATTTCTCTTAAACAGCCAGTAGTACATGGAACCAGCCATCACCCTCCTTTTCACTGCTTCGCTGTTAGTTAATGCTACTTCTAGTTTCAGGGTCTCAGGCATGTTATGTCCACTCACGTTCTCATCTCTTGCCTCTCACGGATTCCCATTTCTCCTCATCATCTTCCCTTTCTCCCAGTATATAGGACTACAGTATACATTTGTTCAATTTCAATCATTTAAGCTATTTAGAATTGGGGGGGACAATTTGTGTTTTTCAGAATTTGGGGGGGACATGTCCCCCCCATCCCCCCCGGGATCTGCACCCATGGCGGATTCTTCTCCCCAGCCTGCCATGCATCTATCATGTAAACTGTCAATATGTAGCATACCTGTAAGACCTAGAACCAGAATTTTAGAAACAAATATACCGTAAAGTTATGAAAGAATTATATTAGTTGTTTGCCTTAACCTGTAAACCTACTGAAGCCTGAAGGACACGTTACAGTTAATTTTTTTCCTGACTTTTTTTCATC
Source organism: Epinephelus moara (assembly GCF_006386435.1). Taxonomy (NCBI): domain Eukaryota; kingdom Metazoa; phylum Chordata; class Actinopteri; order Perciformes; family Serranidae; genus Epinephelus; species Epinephelus moara. The sequence continues at coordinate 40,967,598 of NC_065526.1, forward strand.
ACTTGTGTAGAGTACTGTGTGCACAGATAAACAGTTACAACTGAAACTACACAAACCTCAATCTCCTACTGTCTAGAATTACGAACAATCCACCTGAATTATGACAGTAAAATTAAAAACTCACATGAACATTTTACACAAACGTCTGTTTTTCTTTGAGGACTTCAGATGCTGACTGAGGCAAATATAATACATTATCTATAGAGAAACACTATGTAGTTCTCCTGTATAAGATATTGTAGTCAAGTATGTGCAAAATACCAGTAATGCAAAACTGCAATTTGGCGTTACCTCATACATTTTGATCTTGGTGGTCAGAAAAGATTTTAATATTCAAGAATATAAATAATAATAATAATAATTACTGAATTTAATGCATACACACATTTAGCTATTCTGAAATCGATTACAAAATATGATAAAACACATTATACCAAATATATAAAATGAACGTAGAGAACTTTGCGGTGAACACGGGCTGATGTTTTGACCTGCGATTTGGTAGACCAGCATTCTCCCGGTCACTGATGCTGATGAGGACAGCCCATAGGACATCTTAATTGAGGCAAACTGCCTCTAAAGCCCCGTTTCCACCGAGCAGTCCGGTACGGTACGGTTCCATTTGGTGTGCTTTTTTTCCGGCCAGAAAATCAACTTGTAATGTTACTAAATGCACGAGCTGATGACGTGACTCAATCAACACACCTTAAATATACCATATTATGACAACTTTAACCATTACTTTAGGTTTTATATGACATACACTTTTGGTAATGAGTGGTTCTTCAAGCATTTATATGTATTCATTTCAGCCAGGCTATATGAATTGCATATATTCTAATCCTCTCTCAGAGGAAAAAAATAGGGTTGTGTAGCATCGAGCTACGGCAACACTAAACCCCTGAGCTTGCCTAAGAAGGACTAAATGCACAATCCCACTATTTCTAAATATCCCAAGGAGAGAAACTCACTGAAGCCTGTTTTATTTTGTTCTGAAAATGTTGGTGTGCAGCTTTGTTCTGTGAACAATAAATGAGGTACAAACATCCATGTTTGTCACCTATGATGAGGACATAGATAGATAGATAGATGATTGATTGATTGATTGATTGATTGATTGATTGATTGATTGATTGATTGATTGATTGATTGATTGATTCTTTTAATGACCACACAGCCAGGCTGGTGGAATTTGTTTCCAGTACAGCTTATTGGTACAGGTTCCAACATAAAGGACATTAAACACAAACATAGATATATATACAGACAAACACATATTCATAATACATAAGGGCCATGCTTAATCCTCAGCGTTCAGAGTTCAGAATACAGTGAGTGCTGGACCGAGCAGTGAGTAACAATAACCCCGCCCACATTTAAGGGTATGGTTTGCAGTGGAAACGCCAGGGTCTAGGTACCATGTCTGAAGGGTTACTTTTGGTCAAAGGAACCATACCGGAAGTGTTTGGTGGAAACACAGCTTAAGTTCTCGCACGCTGTGATGCATGGGATATCTGTAAAAAAAGAAAAAAAAAAAGTCAACCCCATAAGCATTTTGTCTGTGCATTACTGTATGTTATCATAATGTACAGTGCCTACCATACAGTTGATAACTTTGAGAAGACTGAAAAGACTAAATCCTCTCACATCTAAAGACGAGTTTTTAGTTACAGACTGTAAGATTTTGCAACCACTGGGCATCTTGCAGATAACTATTTACAAAATCCCTGGCTTTAAATAGGACACAAGAGGACAAACATTGCTGCAGCCACTGAAGACTGCTACAATCTCCAGCTGAAACATAGGGTTACATTCCAGTAGCTAACATTAGTTTACGAGTGCGGTAGCCCTGTTCGGGACCGTGTTTAGCTAGCTAGCTACAGTATTTAGCATATTCACCAGGGTTTGCTCGGACTGAGTTTACCACGGTGGTGGATGCTGATGTCTAAAATTATTAAAGCTGGAATAGGTTTAATTATACAACGATGATATGATCCATATGCTTACCTTGAACAGCTGCTGACAGACAACAAACACTCTCCCTCTCAGTTGGCATAGCCAGGCACTATTGATTTTGCCCCATTCTCGCCTTCTCACCTCTCTGGTCTTCTTCGTTTACTTGGTTTACTCCGCATTAACCTTGCGCTCGGGTTCAAATTGAAAAGGTTGAACAGATGACATGTTTTTGCCATCGTAGAGTCAAGAGAGTGGGGGGGAACGGGGGCGCCGGTGGCTTAGTGGTAGAGCAGGCGCCCCATGTACAAGGCTGTTGCCGCAGCGGCCTGGGCTCGACTCCGGCCTGTGGCCCCTTGCTGCATGTCACTCCCCCTCTCTCTCCCCCCTTCACGCTTGTCTGTCCTATACATTAAAGGCTAAAAAGCCCCAAACAAAATCTTTAAAAAAAAAAAAAAAAAGAGAGTGGGGGGAACGGACGGTGCGACCATCTGATGTCACTACCCAGACTGCATTGCAACGTAAACAACAATGGCGGCCTACGGGTGAAAAGATTCTTTCAAATTTAGTAAAAACTAAGACATCTACAGTGTTTTTTACATTGCATTCATATAGCTGATGCCAACGTTAATCTGATAAAGACTAAAAGTCTTCATAGTCCGGGTTCCTTTTAAAGTATCTGTAATTAAACCTCTTCTAAAGAAGCCCACCCTGGATCCAGAGGTGTCAGCCAACTACAGACCCATATCTGATCTTCCCATTCTCTCTTAGATCCATAAGAAAGTAGTCGCTAATTATCTGTGTGACTGACAATAGTTTGAGAATTTTCGGTCAGGGTTTAGAGTGCATCATAGCACAGAGAGAGCATTGGTAAAAATTACAAATGACCTTCTGATTGCTTCAGACAAAGGACTCATTTCTGTACTTGTTTTATTGGATCCCAGTGCCACATTTGACACAACTGACCATCAAATTCTGCTACAGAGACTGGAACATTTAATTGGTCTTAAAGGTTCTGCACTAAGCTGGTTTTAATCCTTTTTATCTGATCAGTCTCAGTTTGTAAAGATAAATTCTCCATACACTCTAAAGTTAGTCACACAGTTCCAAAGCTTCTTTGCTCTGACCACTGCTATTCACATTATGTCCCTTAGCCAACATGATTAGAAATCACTCTTGATTTCCATTGTAATGCAGATGATACCCAATCAGACATCAACCAGTTAACTAAACTAAAAGTTATTGCTCTTGGCCCCAAACACCCCAGAAACTCTCTTTTTGAAGATATTGTTTTTCTGGGTGGCATTGCTCTGGCCTTTAGCACAAAGCTAAGGAACCTCAGAGTAATGTTTGATCAAGATTTGTCTTTTAACTATTTTAGCTTCTCTGCATTGGCTCCCTGTAAAATCCAAAACTGAATTTAAAATCCCTCTCCTCACTTTCAAAGCTCTAAGTGGTCAGACTCTATCATTTCTTAGTGGGCTCATAGTACTGTATTGTCCCACCAGATCACTGTGCTCCAAGAAAGCAGGGTTACTTGTGGGTCCTGTGGTCTCCAAAAGTAGAACGGGAGCCAGAGCCTTCAGCTATCAGGCTCCTCTTCTGTGGAACCATCTTTCAGTTTTGGTCCAGGAGGCAGACACTGTCTCCACATTCAAGAGTAGACTTAGGACTTACCTTCTTGATAAAGCTTATAGTTAGGAATGGCTCAGGCTTGCCTTGGTCAAGCCCCTAGTTAGGTTGATATAGGCCTAGTCTGCCAGGGGACCTTCTGTAATATAATGAACTCCTCTCTCTCTCTCTCTCTCTCTCTCTCTCTCTCTCTCTCTCTCTCTCTCTCTCTCTCTCTCTCTCTCTCTCNCTCTCTCACTCTCTCTCTCTCTCTCTCTCTCTCTCTCTCCCTCCCTCCCTCCCTCTCTCTCTCTCTCTCTCGCTCTCTCTCTCTCTCTCTCTCTCTCTCTCTCTCTCTCTCACTCTCATTAATGGGACATCCAGGGGTTCCTTATCAACTGTGAGGGTCCAAGGACAGAGGGATATCTTATGTCATAAATCCCTCTGACGCAAATTGTGATATGTGAATTGAATTAAAACTGAACCGAATGATACTGAATTGAACTGAAATTAGTGCTCTCCACTTGTGGTCGGATCAGCTAAGGCATATGTTAATACCAGATGTAAACAGGCTCAGTATTAGTTTTTCCAATGCTAACATCTTGTAACATTCCCTCACTGCTTGAAAAAGAATGACATTTACTTTTTCTGACAAGACTTGCACATGTGGAATTTAAAATTGATATGTCACAAATGTAAAACGTGTGAATGGAAATCAGCCATGGGCTCTTATGGGTTTGGGGGGAATAGAAGTGTTGCTTTGCTTTTTTTACACGCAGTCAGTTAATTAGTGCTGCTGAGGGAGTTTTGGAAAGCCAAAACAGGAAAAAGATAGAAATGTAAACACTATGAAATAGAAGGTACAGTACTTGGCAGCATGTTGGAGTTCAGTAACACTGTGTGCCATTTCCAAAGCATCCTTAAAGCTGGTTCTGTTAGCTACAGTCACAGTCCCATTCAGAATGATGAAGTCTGGGAGACATCTCTGGAAAACTGATAAACACACAAACACACACAGACACACACACACTCACATTCTATAATATGTTGTATCAATATCAAGATGAGAGTGGCCTAACGTTTTATGTTAATACCCATTTGCAGTGTAAGAACCATGATATTAAACTGTCTATACCTCCTCTGAAAGTGCATTTACATCTTTGGTTGCAAACACAGCAAATGTTTAGCAACTCAATCTTTTGTCACATGAATAAAACCTGACTAATATGATAAAGCTGGTGGCCAGGTCATTTGAATAATTTTGGTCTGCAAAAACATCTGCTTTGTTGTTGTTAAGTGTTTAGTTGGTATAACCTACTTTCAAATTTCAAATTTAAACATTGACACAGGTAGTTGAACTTTTTTCAGTGGATTGTGAGTTTGAGAGGTATCTCATCCTTACATGGTCTACTAGGCACAATCATGGAGGGGCAGTCCTCATCTCGTAGAACCTGAGATACTGGCTGCAAGAAACAGAGGAGAGACAGAAGGGTTATAATAATAGTATGTATGAGTGTTCTGTGTATTTTGTTAAGATACTGGGCCTGCACAAACACAAAGACGACAAATATTAACTTCCAAAATGAGGTCATTTACATCAAGATGCAGAGGCCACAATACTGAACCCTCTCCAATCCTCAGCTACACTTTGAGATTCTGTCCGTTTAAGTTTTAAACAGGATAAACAATGTTATATTACTGTACTCTATGCTGTACATTACTGGTTCTATCAGTCTTCTATCAGTAATAAGTTTGTTTTTTTTGTAAGATGGTATGATGCTATAATACAGAGAGAAATATGTTTCAGTGTAATGTTAAAGAGGTTAAACGTGTGAGGTTACTTAATTCCTGTATATTTCAACCTCTGTGAAACTTTATATTGGTCCTGTGCAGCTACTGTACATATGTGAATAACAGGAAGTGAAGCCTTTATTGTAGAACATGCAGTAGGAGAATATAAAAATTAAAGCATAAAGCAGTCTACTATCGTCATTAAGATGTGGTTATTTATAAAAGTGAATTAAGATGAAGAGAAAACATGCAGACTAAAAACAGCCACTACAATGAGTATTGGTACCTTGTCAGGGTTGTTAAATCCAGGCTTACAGAACTGTCTGTAGTATTCCCAGTAACTCTTGCTGAATTTGTTCTGCAGCTGCATCTCAGTATAGGTGGCAAACCTGTCAGGACACTGTGACACACACATCTGGGAGAAAATTGACACAGACAGAACATTTGGGATTTTATTTAATGCTTTTATGGACATATGGATCACACTTTTGGCAGCTAAACATGAAGGTGCTTTTAGTGCAAAATATTTTTTTATTTTTAATTGAAAACTGCAATCTTGTCTAAGTTAATGAGCACTCGACAATATGTGCCACTTTTTGTTAGCATGCTGCGAGTATATATCTGTGTTGCTCTAAACTGACATGATAAATCAGTCACAGCAGATGTGACCATGAACAACTGATGCTGGGTTACTGTAGTAATTGTTATTAGAGTACCTGAGTTGTAGGGCACTGTAGGTTGATGAGTACAGATGGGTTGGCACATCTCAAGATGTTGAAATAGAATAGCATGGGTTTCTTCCTGCAAAAAAATGTTAATGTTAAATCACACACATACAGTGTATCATCAGTTTGTGAGATTCCATAAGTCATTTCATCTTGCTCTGCTCTACAGTATCTGCTTCTCATAAATAGGAGGCAAAAACCGCAGACCAGTTAGTGATTTACAGAATGCCTTTGAGCTGAGAGTAGAGATTGTTGGGTAGAAGCATACTGAAACACAGTTAGCTGACCACCTGGTTTGTAAAAATCTAGAACTCATTCTTAAGAATTAGGACAAAACCTTTGTTTTTGATGCTATTAAACACTGTAATGGGCCAGCCTCTTTTTTTCATATATAGCATACATGATGGATGTCAGAGGTAAGATCTGACAGAGTTGAAGTCTCACTGAGTTGACAAAAAGTAATATATTAATTTCACTGCAGTCGTGGTGAGCAGCCATTTACATAGCAGCCACACTGCCTGTGTGAGCAGCGTCCAGATGCTCAGATGCAGCATGGCTGCTGCTCAGCTGTGAAATATCTAAAGAATAGAAGGCTCGCCTTTTTTTTTTTTTTTTTTTTTTTTGTTAGCAAAAATAGTCTGTGAAAATGGTCTTTTGATGGTCATATTGACATTAAAACACCTCCGCTACAGTTTCAATGTTTATTTCTGTGACAGATATGAAAGAAATAAATATTTATTTTTATCTGAACACCTCCTGTCTTTGTTTAAAAAAAAAAAAAAAAACACCCCCTGACAGCATTCCCTTGTTTGTCAACACAAGGCTTTTTATTGTGAAATATTTTCAGGAACATTCATTCATTCATTCATCTTCTAACCGCTTCATCCTCTTGGGGGTCGCGGGGGGGCTGGATCCCAGCTGACATCGGGCGAGAGGCAGGGTACACCCTGGACAGGTCGCCAGACTATCGCAGGGCTGACACATAGAGACAGACAACCACTCACGCTCACATTCACACCTACGGACAATTTAGAGTTATCAATTAACCTAGTCCCCAATCTGCATGTCTTTGGACTGTGGGAGGAAGCCGGAGTGCACATACATAGCACATACAGCAATTTTGTCTGTGATGTTTGCAAAAATGTTTTTTTCACTGAGGATGAAATGCATTTCAGCATCTATCCATAACCCACACTTTGGTTACTGCTTTAAAAAGCTGAAAAAATGTTTTTTAATAATGTAAACCTATCTATAACCCACACTTTGGTTACTGCTTTAAAAAGCTGAAAAAATGTTTTTAATAATGTAAATCTAAAAGGTCTCAGCCATTTTTAATTTACTTTCCATTTTTAGGGCTTTTTTTAACCATTTCCAAGCATTTTAATTTTCAAATTCCCCCTTTTTCCAGAATGACATCAATTTTGGGAAGTACAATCTAAAGACCTTGGCCAAGCTAAATTGCGGTGCCATAGCAAATTTTGATGTTTCAACATAACACAAGAATCTGTTGTATCTTGACTTTACAAAGTCATGTCTGCCCCAAATTTCACATGCCGGATAAATGTTGAGGCCTGAAGACCCATACTGAGTCACAGTCCTGGTGCCATCTACTGACAACAGGAAGTCAGCCTTATGTGACAAAAATAATCCGGTTTACATGAAATTGACATGGTTTGGTCTAAAAATGATACACAGCAACATAACATAATTTGATGGTACACAAAATGGTACACAATTTGCAATACATCATTTCCAATGCCACACACTCCACTTAGACAGATGCAGAGATGCATGGCCATGTTGACTGGCATCTTGCCAGCACCTCCAATGTATGGGAAAGTGCGGGGTCCCATTCATAGCAGCGTGCAGCATTACCTGGTCATGTATTGTGTTAGTATTAGTTAATTTAAAGCCCCATTCCAGTGTACTTTGGCATTTTTATGATACTTCATATTTTCTGAGTAATTTCCTGACAATTTTGATGAGCCACACTGTTTGACAAATAACCTAATTTTGTGCTCAAGATTAAACTAGAATTACCACTATACTGTTGTATGCCTCTTTGCACCTGTCAAACTGAACTTATAGTTTACATCCATGTCTGCGAAAACATGCACACATCTTCCCCCTGGCACCACAGAAGATCTATAGCATCAGCACAGTTTCAAGGTGGATACCCAAGATTAATGTCACCAATTCAGTATCTCACCAAGTGTCTCTTCTTCCATTCCTGAGATATGATGTTGAATAATGGCCAGACAAGTGTTTTTCAACCCTTCTTTTGTCAACAGACAACAAAGCCCATTCAACACGGGTTAATCCCTGGTCATGACAATTCCAATGCAACCTAAGTTACAACCAGAGAGTACCCATTTCCTAAAATGTTTTGAAATAGGCAGGCGGTGTACACATCAGATTCAGTGGACAACAAGAGTTGTATTTTTATGTATTTTCTTGTATTGTCCTGTATTTCCCCCAATCCTTTGTCCAACAACATTATTTTTTTTAAAGTTATATGTGATGATTTTCCTTTTCCCTGAACCCACCATTACATAAAGTGAAACACTTTGTTCATATTTTTATGGAAGCTGTGCACCACCAGAACTAGTATTACCTGGATTCCTCATTGAACACTATACTAGCACATCACAGTGATGAACACAATTAACTTGATTGGTTTGGCCTGTAATATTATGACTTCTTCATTTAAAACATAATATTTCAACATCAAAATCAAAGCACAACCATTAGCAGAAGATCGGTTCTGAGGGTTTATGCTTGCACTAGCCATGTATGCCACAAACACAAGAAGAATTACAGACCAAGGGGATGATAGTGGGCAAAAATGTAAAATACCACAGAATGATGCATCTTTTCTGGCAAATATTTTGTGAACATAGCACATACAGCAATTTTTATGATACTTCATATTTCTGTTTGACAAATAACCTAATTTTGTGCTCAAGATTAAACTAGAATTACCACTATACTGTTGTATGCCTCTGTGCACCTGTCAAACTGAACTTATAGTTTACATCCATGTCTGCGAAAACATGCACACATCTTCCCCCTGGCACCACAGAAGATCTATAGCATCAGCACAGTTTCAAGGTGGATACCCAAGATTAATGTCACCAATTCAGTATCTCACCAAGTGTCTCTTCTTCCATTCCTGAGATATGATGTTGAATAATGGCCAGACAAGTGTTTTATGCAGAACTTTATGATGTCGCAGTAAGTTTCACCTTTGACCTTTTGGATATAAAACGTCATCACATAATTCAATTTATGATCTTATCCTTAGAACACTTACAAAAAATCTGAACATCCACAACTCCTGCCTAACTCCAAAGACCCATCCCCCTCCTCCTGCAACTCCACCTCTCTCCAAAGGCCTAGTCCCCCCTCCTCCATTATGTCCTCATTACGTCTATGATAGATGTAGGCGCTGGTAAGTTAAAGGGAAATTTCGGTTTATTACAACCTGTCTCCTATTGTCCTAAATTTGTTTCAAGTGACTAGTGACATAAAAATAATAGTTTGCATGTTAGCCGTTAGCCTAGATACCGCCAAAACACACAATGAAGAAAAAGAGGACGACGGTGGTCAGGTTTAATGGAGGCAGGAGTGGCTAAATCATCTTGAAGGTAAGTCATTCAGGGTTTTTCCTGCATAGAAGCGGGGAAGGGAGGAGAAAAAAACGTTTCAAATATCCGCGGTGTTTCTAGGTCAGCTTGGAGAGACCGAGAGCTTCACAGCAGCCTCCGCCAGACCTCACCGCTTTCCCGCAGTCAGCTGACAAACTTGAGCGTCTGGCTCAGCTATAATCTAGAAAGCTAACGTTATACTAGCAAGATTCAGAGTCAGTAACACAGCGTATGGTCAGACAAACAGTGACGATAATTATAATTTGACAGTATATTTAAATTGAGAGGAGCAGCACCTTTCTTACAGAGTGTTGTGTGTTAACGTTACGCTACTCTCGCCATCTTGTGGTGTTCAGAGGATGAAGCACTGAAGTAAAGTAGGAAAAGCCTGACCCCATGAAGATTTGATGTATCCCTTTTATTACGGAAAACACATTATGTGATCAATTTTCATTGTGCTCCTAAATTTCTTTATGTGCTCCTAACTTTTTCAACTTGGGAGCACATGTGCTCCTTGGGAAAAAAGTTAGCGTCAAGCCCTGACTTACTCACTGCCACAGTCTGCCAGTCAGTCATGGTGACAAGCGAGATGACTTTAATCTTGTTAACTGTATAGCCAATATCAAATGCAGTTATGCTTAATACATTTGCATGATCTGTAAATGTATATCCCCCAAATTTTGCGACGCGCGCCACAGATATCACCACCAAATCCCCATTCTGAGCCATGAAAAACCCTGATGCTAATTATTATAATTAAGCTAAAGAGGAAGCTATCATTTTTGTTGTTTTGCAGTGTACTCTTAGTTTGCCACAAATCTAAAATCTTACTGAGACAGACAGTCTATGCATCTGCAGAGCAAACAGAGGACAGGAGAGATGTTCATTCCCACAAAATTTCACTCAGTTTATCATGTTAAATATGATTTAATTTATTAGCATTTCAGATTTGTTTCTTACTGTGGCTGTATATTTTTATTCCATATATGAAAATAGTGTCTGTGTGTTGCATTTATAAATCCATTAAGAAATAGTGTTTGTGAAAAAGAAAAAAGTAAATAGCATAATCGTGCCTCCTTTTTTCAGATCAAGGAGGAAGTCAAAAGAATCACAACGGTTCTTTTGGAAAGAACTTTTCTCACTAAGCTGGATCTCTACACTCCAAAAATGAAGGAGATATTCAGCAAAAAAGGCAGAGTAGCTGGGACCAAAATACGACCACTTCTGGATTCACTCAGCCAGGTAAAGCAGGGTTTCAGCTCAAGACTGATTACAGAAATTTGATGTCTTGCTGGGACCCAAACCTGATCTTTCTTTGTCACATGCGCACACATACACACGCACACAGGGAGAGAAAGGGGGGGAAGAGGGACAGAGGGGAGAGAGAGAGAAGGGGAAGAGAGGGGGAGAAATACAGGGAGAGAGAGAGAAAGACAGGGAGAGAAATGGAGAGAGGGCAAAAAAGAGCGGGAGAGAGAGACGCACCTGAGCTGAACAGACAGTGAAAAATCATGCTCTCTGTCTCATGTATTTTAATTTAGAAAATAAATTCACAAAATTGACATTTCACTCTGTTAACTGGCAACCCAAGCAAAATCGGTCGGAGACCCACTTTGGATCCCGACCCATAGTTTGGGAAAGGCTGAGGTAAAGATTCAAATGCATACAGTTACTTTGAACTGGATTAACCTACAGCAGTTAAGAGTAAAGCCCTCAGAAGACCAACCAATGTAGATCCAGGATATCATAGTTTTGTATGAATTTTGATGTTGCTCCTATTGACAACATGTATAGATAGTGAATTCATATGGTACTTCCTACACAAGTATCTTCTGTCTGTTAAAACAGCGACATGTTGAAGCAAGACGGGAGGCCATTATTCGCGCTCTGATTGAATTCCTGGGGGAGTCTTCAGGGGAACTCATCAAGGACTACAAGGTAAATTCAAACATTTTCAGATCACAAAGTTCACTTGAGTACATTATATTGAATTCTTATTCACTTCCCCTTTAAATACAACTTGCTTGAACCATCAAATAATTGTCAGAAAATTCAAATTTTTGAAAATGGAGCCTTTATTGGTCCCTTTGAACATTTTTTTTTTTTTCAAATATTTTCCATGATGAATGATAAAATAAAATAAAAAGACTATATTGCTTAATGCAATTTTGTTTAATGCTTGAAAAGCAAAAAAATGAAAATTGACAGAATTAAGCGAAGTATTGGATACCTAAGGCTGATCATTGCCTTTTTATAACAACTCAATAAAAGAAGCAAAATGCATCCTTTCACTTAGTAGTCTTTATTGTAAGTGCATTCTGGTGGTTCTTTCAGTTGGAGATGATGAAAAAGGTATTTTCATAGATGTAATTAAACTATATGGCCTATTACAAACTAGGGCTGTCAAAATTGCTCAAAAATGACGTTCGAATATTCCTTCTAAAAATAACTCATAGGTTCGAACCATTCGAATTTTTTTTTTTCGCATTATGTCCACAAGAGGGCAAACTAATACAAGGAAACATACTTGTATAGGCCTATGTATTAATACAAAGAAACATAACTACTTGTAGGTATTTTTATTTCAACNTGTTAACGTGTGTGCCTGTGAACGTGACTGCCTCTCCTGTAGTGTGTGGAGTTTGTTGACATCACGCCCACAAGCTATCCTGGAGCGCAGCAGGCGTGCAGCAGTGACCAACACAGACGCTGAAGCAGAGCATGAGCTCGACCAAGAACAGGCTGAGTAGGTGGCGAAAAAAACGTATGTTACATGGCGATACTTTGGATTCAGGTACGGCGACGTTGAACAGAAAGAAGTGCTGTGTAAAAGTTAAAGTCGCCACGGCCCGCGGCAACACGACCAATCTATATGAGCACTTGAGACGGGACGTGGCGACTTTAACTTTAAAACTTTACACAGCACGTCTTTCAGGTACGGCGACGTTGGACAGAAAGACGAGCTGTGTAAAAGTTTAACGTTAAAAGTTAAAGTCGCCACGTCCCGCGGCAACACGACCAATCTATATCAACACTTGAGACAGCACAGCACAGGGAAAAGTAGGAAGAGTGCATGCGAGAGAAAGCCGAGCTGTGTAACATTAAAGACAGTGAGACAACTGAAAGCAGCCAGAGCCTCATAAAACAACATCCAAGCACAGTTAAGCAAACATTTGTAAGTGTCACAGGGAAATCATGGACTCCATAACAAATGAAAAATTTAGCAATTTTGATCGGTTTTGGCCCACTTGACATGCTGCTGTGTTGTGCTATGGCGCTGGAATTTGTCATTTACGTGACAACGCCTGAACGCAACCGCTGTGTGTACAGTTTCCTGCTGCGCTGCTGTGTGAGCAGCGTGTTTGACTGTGCTCAGTCTGTTGATGGTCATTGACCATAGACTGTATAAAATAATGGACGTAGTCACCTTGACGTCACCCGTCCATTTCTGAAGAGTGGATTTGAAGCTCAAAATACTCCGCTCTGGACATCGCCATCTTGGCAGTGCCTGACTCCGCCCAACTCCCGGACAATCAAAAATGGGCAAAGAGGCGGGCCGAAGGACGCCTGATTGCCTAAACACGCCCACCTTGCTCGGCGCTGCTAAGTTAGCTGAGGCTAACAAGCTAAGTTAAGAAGCTACGAGGCTAAGAAGCTACGCTACTTTGGCTAGCCCTGTGGTGTTGGCTGCTCCCTTGATGCCAGCTCCCTCACGAAACTTGAGGTAAGTTGAGTTTAGCTGAAACTAACGTTATACAACAAACCTTGAAACAATGATTCAGTTGTTATCTTAAAAAAAACGCTTCAACTTTTTTAAAATATATAACGCTAATAATTTATTACACTTATTTTACTTTCATGTGCACAGTGTGGAGCACTGGTGACAGCTATGTCCGACGTGGTGTCCAGAGAGCTGCAGAGACCTTGGGAAGCACACTCAGTATGCCGGGCGTCCGTGTCTGCTGGTTTGGCTGGGGTGGACTGCAGTGGAGAGGCCTTCTCTCCTTCTTTTCCCACTCCCTGCGAGGAAGAGCAGCACCAGATGTCCTCTTCATCCACTGTGGCGGCAATGACATGGGGAAGGTCAGCAGTGCCAAGCTGGTCAGCATGATGAAGGAGGACCTGCACCAGCTTCACCTCCAGCATCCTGGCATTAAGATAATATTTTCTTCATTGGCCCAAAGGTGCAAGTGGGAGGCTGGTGGCAATCCAGTAAAGATTGATAAGGCCAGGAAATGTGTGTTATGG